>NC_081414.1:548330272-548636730 GCF_030272615.1 Cryptomeria japonica | reverse complement strand
TACAAATGCGTACATCCACACATTAAATTGAACTAAATACTTAGGATAACAAACTTCACTTACCTCGTGCAAGGCACACAAATCGAGGAAGTCCACCAAATCACATGACACGCAACCCAATGCAAGGTAAGCCCCACGAATCCACACATGATGCTCACCTGACCATGGCTAAGGCAAGACAAGAGTTTAATGACCCCCAAATCCGAATTCTAAGGATGGAGGAGGTTTACTCAAACCTGCGAACCCCGAAGGAGATGAACCTCGCCTTAGGCGGTGTCGTACCTGCAATCTCCTGCACTCATGAATCACGCAAGCATACATATACATATACATATTCAATGAAGGCGTTAGCTCAAGATTTATCACAAGAGTTAGGAAACAATTACATATACACAAGAATCGATGCAAAAGCACAATAATAGGTATGCACGATTATTTATATTATCTAAACTACACATAGCACCACGGTTAACCTACCATTCAAGAATGCCACATAGGAAGTCAACCAAGGTCAAACGGGTTTTACAAGTCCAACTAGGGTAGGGGCATTACAACTGCCATGTTCCACTATGCTTCTCCCCTTGAGGAGTATCATCTTTCAACACATCAATCCTAAAAAAATTTGACAATGCAATACCTGACTAATGTGGAGCACATACCTTTAGTTCACCTCTTGAAGGGGCAGCACCCCTAATTCACCTCTTAAATAGGTAAATGTAGCCTTCAGTAGAGGCTTGGTGAATATATCTACTAACTGCTCCTTACTGGAAACATGTTCCAATACAACCTCTTTGTTCTGAACTTTCTCCCTCAAGAAATGATAATTGAGCTCGAAGTGCTTTGTTCTAGCATGCAATACCAGATTCTTGGAAATATTAATTGCACTTATGTTATCACAAAATATACTCACCGGTTCAGATATAGGGACTTTGAAACCACTTAATACATACTTCATCCAAATTGTCTAAGTACAGTTCATAAATGTTGCTACATATTCTTCTTCTGGTGTGGACTGAGAAATACAACTCTACTTCTTGCTCATCCATGAGACTAGTCTACCACCAAGAAATAATGCACCACTAGTTGTGCTCTTCTGGTCGTCCACATTACCAGCCCAATGGGCATTGGTAAACACTTTGAGATTGAAATCATTATTCTATGGATACCACAATCCATAATCATAAGCTCCCTTAAGATATCTAAGAATCTGCTTGATTGCTACCAAGTGGGATTCTCTTGGATTTTTCTAAAAATGTGCAGCAATGCCCACTGCATGTGCAATGTCCGGTCTATTGTGTACAACATAGTGCAACTTACCAATCATTGACCCGTATTCCTTCTCATTCACCAATGCTGAATCATCTTCTTTTGATAATTTACAACTGGTCATCATCGATGTACCAACCGGTTTGCTATCTTCCATGCCAAAGGTTTTCAACACCTCTTTGACATACTTGGATTGAGTGATAAAGATGCCACCTTTCATTTGTTGAATTTGTAGTCCAATGAACAACTTAATCTCTCCAATTAGTGACATCTCAAATTCCTTCTTCATTTCATCTGCGAACGCATGGCTCATCTTATCATCTCCACCAAAAATTATGTCATCAAAAAACACTTCACAGATCAAAATCTGATCTCCTTCTGACTTCAGATAGATATTGCTATCTTCACTTGTTCTTTCAAATCCAATCTTCACAAGATGGGAGTGTAAATGTTCATACCATGCTCTAGGTGCTTGCTTCAATCCATACAAGGCTTTATGTAGCCTACACACCATATCACTATCTTCTGATAGGGAAAACCCATCTGGTTGCTCTATATACAGTTCTTCAAGTATTCCATTCAGGAATGCAGATTTTACATTCATCTGATACACTTTGAATCCCTTGAAGGCTGCATATGCAAGTAGCATTCAAACTCCTTCCAATCTAGCTACTGGAGCAAAGGTTTCTCCATAGTCTTCTCCTTCTTTTTGAGCATATGCCTTACATACCAATCTTGCTTTGTTTCTTGCCACTGTGCCATCTTCATTTAGTTTGTTTCTAAAAACCCATTTGGTGCCAATAAAATTTTTGTGCTCAGGTCTAGGTACCAAAGACCATGTACCATTCTTTTCTATCTGGTCAAGTTCCTCTTCGATAGCCTTAATCCAGTCTTCATCTTTGTATGCCTCTTTAAATGTTTTGGGCTCAAATTCAGAAATCATACAAGAATTTTCTCTGACCTTTCTTCTTGTAAGTATTCCTGCATCCTTATCCCCTATGATTTACTTTGGATCTTGATGTAGCTTTACATACCTAGGAATGATCTTAGCTGATTCCTCTTGCTTTTCCTCTTCATCCTCATCTTCATCTACATCTACCATAGCATCTACTAGTGTAGGAACATTGTTACTTGTACTTGGTTGTTTTGCAATTGGTTCCCAGAAGGTTACACCCTATTCATCTACCGCTCGATCGCTATCAGTTTCCTCAGGTTTCTCAGAGGTTTCATCAACTCTAACATTGATACTTTCAACAATTCTCTAAGTCCTATTGTTAAAACACTTGAGAGATTTGCTCTTGGTGGAATACCCTAGGAATATTCCCTCATCACATTTTGTATCAAACTTTCTCTGGTGTTCACTTCTCTTGATATAACACTTGCTACCAAATACTCTAAAGTAGCTTACTACTGGAGTCTTACTGGTCCACTACTCATAAGGATTTTTATCCTTACCTTTCTTGATGAGTACCTGGTTCATAGTGTAGATTGCAATGCTCACCGCTTCTCTCCAAAAAGTGTGAGCAACCTTCCCTTGAATCAACATCGTTCTGGCTACTTCAACTATAGTCCGGTTGTTCTTACCCATTTCCTTTTCAACTAGTGCTCTGAAGGATTTAAACTTTCCAAAAGCTTCAGACTTGTCTTTCAAGAATGTGATCCACATCATTCTTGAGAAATCATCAGTAAGAATCATAAAGTACCTATCTCCCTGAACACTCCTAGTTTTCATAGGACCACACAAATCAGTATGCACAAGATCAAGTAAATTATCTACTGTGAAAGATTTACCTTTGAAGGTTGAGGAAGACATTTTCCCCAATTGACATTCTCTGCATAAAGGATTCTCTGGTTTGTTCAGCACAGACAATCCTCTAACTGCCTTGATCTTACTGGGCTTCACAATATTATCAAAATTTACATGGAAGAGTCTCCTATGCCATATCCAGTTGTCATCAAACTTAGCCATTAGACATTGACTGATATTTTTATTTAACTGAAATAAGTTACCTCTGGTCTGCATACCAGTGGCCATCAGTTCACCACTCTTTCCTTTTATTTTGCCTAGTCCACCTTTGAATTCTAGAGTGAGTCCTTTATCATTCAGTTGGGCAACACTCAAAAGGTTATGCTTGAGACCCTCTACCCAATACACATTATCAACACTATTTTTTCCATTTAGAGAGATGGACCCTTTTCCTTTTACCATACATGGTGCATCATTACCAAATTGAACTACACCTCCATCGTACTCTTCCAGAGATAGAAACTTTTTCTGGTCACCAATCATTTGGTGAGAACATCCACTATCAATAATCCACTCATTAGAATTATCAAAGCGGGAGACAAGAGCCTTCTTGTCTGACTCATCTTCCTGAATGGCTACAAACACTATGTCTTTGCATTCTTCATCTTTTGATTCATCATCAGTGACACCTTCATCGACTGCAACAAGACAGTTTCTCCTATTTCCTCCTTTGAACTTTTTAAACTTCTCCGGTTTGTCCTTATTATCACTATTAGGATAGTTGAAAGCAATGTGTCCTATCCTATTGTAAGAAAAACATTTCAAAGGGATCTTACCTCTGTATTTTCCAGTTCCCTTAGGAAGTCTCTTGGCAAGAAGAGCTTCAAACTCCAGCAGGATCTCCTCATCATCTATATCTTTGTTTTGTCTAGGTTCATAGCTGGTACCAACTTCTTTTCCCTTTCTAGATGGTGCAGTAGATGCTCTAAAGGCTGATTTGGTCTTCTGAACACTGCCATCATAACTATTTAGCTCAAATGTGGTGAACTTAGCAATGATGGAGTCTAGGGATACCTTTGTCTTGTCAATAGATCTCATCTCCTAAATAGCAGCAACCCTTATTGCATAGACTGGTAACAAGGATATCAAAACTTTGTTAACAACGGTGGGATCATCCATTGTACCTCCTGCACTCTTGATATCTCCAACAATAGTTTTAATTCATATCCCATATTGTTGAATGGTCTCTCCTTCAACCATCCACATGTCTTCAAATTTTCCCCTAAGGCTCTCCTCGTTAGCTTTCTTCACATGCTCATCACCACCATAGATAGTCTCCAGAGTATCCCATACATCTTTGGGATTGTCTTTATCCTAAACATCTATAAACTCAATATTAGATAGACTGCTGATAAGAGCTTCCATGACTTTCCCATTCTCCTGAATCTCTCTTCTTTGATCATTGGTGAGAGTACTAGTAGGGACAACATAAGTATTATCAACATAGTTCCAGTGTTGAGCACCTGTGCTTTTAATGTAGATCTTCATTTTGTCCTTCCATATCTTAAAGTTATCTCTATTGAACTTAGGACCTTCCCTCTTCATCATTAGAATAGGATCTTTTCCTCAAGCGGTTAAGCTTATAGCACCGAGGACCTGGAGGATGCTCTGATACCAATTGATGAATAATGATGAACAATAAATCCCCAACAGGTACTGAGAGGGGGGGGTGAATCAGTACAGACAAAAATTTCTCCGACAACTTAAACTGCAAAGGCTACACTAACTGGCAAACAACATCACCAACCTAAACCAAGACAATACTGGTAAAACATAGTAAGATTGTAAAAGACATAAACCGGTAACACTTAGAACTTCTCAAAACCTAATATCTCATCTCAACTTCACCCATATGCTTAAGCAAGTAATACATCAAAAAAACAATAACCATTAGATCAGCATGCATTACCACTTAACAGAAAACACTAAATCATCACATGAAAAAGTATCACACATAACACACTAATTTTTTCACGTGGAAACCCAACTGGGAAAAACCATGGTGGGGATGAATACCCACAAGTTGTTCTTGAACTCTTCTGAAGTTCGCTCTGTTAGGAGCCTAGTTTGGTTAAAGACTTTACAACAGGTTTTGCTAGGAGCCGATCCTGCTAGGGATCACCTGGTTAAGGGATGGCTAATTACCTGGTTAGAGGTTAAAACCCTATTAAAGGTTACCTCACAAGAGGATTTAAAGAACTCAATGATTTTGAGTCACCCTGTTAAAGGATTTACAAAACCCCTGTTAATGCTACCCAATAAAGGGATTTTCCAATTGCTGAAATGGTTAGAAGTCAACAGGTAATACACTGATCTGATAACAACACTCAATGCCAAGGCAGATCCACTTTAGTTCCTTTACATATGCAATCACACTCTGCAGATCTCTACTCACTTCTCCGGTTTGGCAATAATCACCTCACATACATTCATTTGCCAACAACTTCAAATGCAAATCATCATTGACCTTATAGACAATAATTAGGTTGATGGCAAAAACCTAAAACCCTAAGCATCTAGTTTAATAATACAGTCGGTCCAATCTTGACCGTTTAATCATGTTACATAGGGTAAAACAATTTTGAACAAATCTCAAGACGTTCTGCATCGTCTATTCTTCACCACTTCTGGAAGTTGATAACCCATCACGTGCTCTCCACCATTTACTAAGATTTTTCACATTCCCCAGGTAGATAGAATCAATCTTCTCATGTAAGATCCTCAAGGAAATCCTTCATGCGCACAAGGCTGACGTGGCAACACGATCTAATCTTCATTTCAATGCTAACTCATCATAGGATGTCATCAGTTGAATCACACAAACTTGGAATGCATCAGCTGGAAACCCTGAAGCTGAGACTACCAACCAGTAGTCATATCAAGTGAAACCCCGATAGAAACTTTGCATATATTGGTTCACTTGCCAGTTTACTTACTTCAACATACCAGTTCATACTTCATCATACTGGTTCACACTTCAACATATTGACATCAATGACAACATATATTATCATCATGTCATCAAACTCTGCACATATGCCAATACTTGTTTCTCATGTTCTTCTTATTTCTTCTTATTGGCTACTATGTCTACTGCTTGATGTAGCTTTTTTTGCCATTGTTCTTCTTTAGAGACTGATTTCTTTCTCCACTTTGGCTGTTGATAATTATGGTGCTTTTGATTTGATTTTAGATATCCAAGTCTTGATTTATCTTCTTTAGATTGTGAGTGAGGACAAATAGGTTCTGAAATACCTTGATGTCGCTTACCAATTGGTCCTTTTCCTGCATATCCCATTTTTTGCATGATCTTATAACCATTGCCATATTGTTCTATGGGAATATTGACTTCTGCAGCTATTGCTATAGTTTCATTTTCATCTTTGTACAACCAACCAAGAATTTCCTTGTCTTCAATTTCTTCTGCAAGTGTTCCAGCTCTAACAAATGCTCCATTAAACATGTCTTTTGATTTCTCTGAGGTCCGTGATTGTTTGTAGGCTTTCCATATGATTTAGGTGAAAGTGGAAATTTATGCAAAGAATATTTTCCCATTCCTTCATCATTTAATTTAAGATTTTTCTCTTAGGCTTCCCATAACTTTTCTTGAATTTCTTTGGTAGGATATACTGATTCTCTGTTATGTAGAACTCTTGTATCTTGTGTTGGCTTCAAATTATTGCAATATTGGCTAGAGTCTTCAATTATAGTGACCTCTTGTCCTTCATGAGGAAACTTTACACATTGATGATATGTAGAAGGAACTACTTGCATGTTGTGAATCCATGGCCTTCCCAGAAGAATGTTATAAGAGAGGTTCAGATCTAAAACCTGACATAATGTATTCCTTTCCACAGGTCCTATTTTCATTGGTAGCACCAAAATTCCTTTAGAAGAATTCTTTTCTTCATCATAAGCCTTAATGGTTATTTTCTTCTTTGGATCTATTGCATTTTCTTAATATCCCAAAGCCTTTATTAAACTTAATGTACAAATGTTTAGGCTTGCTCCACCCTCTATGAGTGTGCATTTGACATGAGTTTTATTAATAGTGACTTCAACATGTAAGGGAGCATTGTGAGGATGTTGCAAGTATGCATCATCATTTTCAAAAAAATGATAAGCAATGCGGGGCTATAAGGTGTCCCACCATGTTTTGGAATTGATCCACATCCAAGTCTTTTGAAACTATTGTTTCTAGTAAAGATTTTTCCAAAATTTCCTTATGCATAGGTGAAACCTTGAGATGTTCTAAAATTGATATTTGAGCAGGTATTCTTTGTAATTTCTCTACTGAATTGTATTGCTGTGAAGTGGATGTTGAGTCTTTTGTTATACCCGGAAAGGTGACCTTCGCTTTGCTTCTTGTAATGACATTGATTGGTTCTGAAGGTGTGTTATCTTTAACAATGATGACATTTACCACATCATCATATGTATAAGTGTAGTTTACTTTGGCTTTTCTTTTTTCATCTTTTAATTGGGATTGTTCACCTTTTTCATAATTAGGAAGTGGATTTTTGAAGGCTAGGTGCAATTCATTTGTCTTATGGCTATCCACTATGATAGTTCCATTATCGATTAGATATTGGATAAGGTGTTTCAATCTCTAACAATCATTAGTTTGGTGTCCTTTATTCCGATGGTAATTATAAAAATGATTTTCATTCCACCAATTAGGCTTGACTTGTGGTTCATAACTTCTTTCTTCTGGTAAAACAATCAGTTTGTTTGCAAAAAGAGTTTTTAAAGCTGATTCCAAGGGTTCTCCAATGTTTGTGAATTTCCTCTGAGGACTAGAGAAAAAAGTCTTGGATTTATTGCTTTCTTGATTGTTATTGTTTGGGATCTGACTTGATAGGTTAAAGATTGGTTGTTGTTTCATAGCACTATTATCATCATTTCCTCCATTGATGACATTCCTATTCTTTGACCAAAACTTGGGTTTACCATTGTTGCCATTGTTGTAAGAATTATTGTAAAGTTTTATCTCTCCTGTCTTTACCATCGCATCTTCTATTTTCAGACCATTCTCAATCATCTTGGCGAAAGAGGGAGGACATTGCATTTTTAGTCAATAACTCATTTCACTGATAAGATTATTAATGAATATGTCCATCTTTTCTTGATTAGGTATATCTCTTGGATACCTATTAAACATTTGTTTCCGTTGTTGTAAGAAGATCATAAAAGATTCACTATTCTTTTGTTTAACATTGCATAAATCTAGCATTGTTATCTCATTCCTTACATTGTAGGAATATTGTGAGATAAATCTATTCACGAGTTCTTCAAAAGATTTGATTCCAGATGTTAATCTTGAAAACCATTCCATTGATTGTCCATTCAAAATTCTAGGGAAAAGATGCATCAGGTAAGTCTCATTGTGTGCAAATTCCATACTCATAGTACAAAACTCCCTAATGTGATCCTTAGGATTAGATTTTCCATCGTATTTGTCATATTTAGGGATCTCGCAATGTTGTAGAAATATTATCATATTTAATTTTTTATCGAAAGGATACGGGTAGATACCTTTGAATGAATACTTCTTGGAGCTTGTTCCATTCTGCATATCTTGTATCTATTGTTGTAGAGTTTGCATTTGTTGAGTGAGATGTAACAACAGATTATCCATACGGTTTCTCCTTATCTCTTCGTAAGTTCTTTTATCACTATGCTCTCTTCTTGTGTCTGATAGTTTTGATACTAATTGTTAAGTACAAATGCCAAGCTAACAAGATGAGAGGGGGGCGTGAATCATACAAACCTAATCTTCAATATATTCAATAGATTCAACCTTGGTAGCTTCAACAGATATATGTAATCAAAACTGTAAAATATGCAACCTTAAGAACACATAATCATAACAGCACTCATAACACTAGATTTAACATGGAAACCCAAATAGGGAAAAACCACTATGGGATTTCAAACCAACTAAGAAATATACTCTTCTAGAGTATGCTCGGTTAAAAGCAAATCTTGTTAAAAACTACAAACACATTGCTAGATGTGACTCGGTTAAGGGATTTCCCTCAGATCTATTAGGATCTTCACCTTGTTAAAGGGTTTCAAACACTCAATCAGAATATCACCTTGCTAGAGGATTTACAAATAAGACTGTTAAGTCCACTTGATTAAGAGATTTTCTGTCACTTACAAATAAACAACAGTAATGAGTATGTATGCAAATTTGCATCTAAAATGCTAAAGCAGATTCTTATTTGCTCAATACAATCTAGTCATAGGACTTATCTTGTCCCTCTGCTGGGCTCCTTACTTTGTTATTCAAACAGGTCTTCAAGCTTCTATGCTCGGTAATCACTATGTAGCATCCCTGTGCTTACACTTGCCCACATACATTGTTTATCAGTAGTTCCTTACTTATAAACAATTTGCTAACCACTTCATCTCTTTGATCACATTTCCCATGATCAATCATAGCCATCAGATCTTCAAACTTGACCAGGTTCAATGTATCCTTCAATTGGAAAATGTTTTACCTCGCCTTGGAACTTGCATACATTTCTTGGAACTTGTGCTAGGGTATTGCGGTTTAATTTGAGTTTTAGATCTTCCTGCCGATCTTCCATTGACATAGATCCTTAACAAACTTCATACACGTTGTATCAATCATTTAATCATAACCAGCTCATCAGCTTCCTTCATTAAATAATGCATGTATACATCCAATGCATTCTATTGTTACTCGGTTGCAACTCGGTAAATAGTAAACTTCACTCGGTAGACATTCCACCTTCATTAACCGATAGCGATAACCTTAGGGTTTACCGACTAGGTTCCTTGCTCGGTAATATAGTATAGTATTAACCTTACAAACAATAGCATATGTAGGATATCAAAACAATCTAAATAACATGATCTCATCATTGTCTAACTCGGTAATAGTTGCCCATTGAATAACTTATTCCTCCCCTTATTCATCACATTCTTCTGTGTCTTTGAGAGCATTTCAGCAATCTGAATTCGAATCTTTTAGGTCAAATCAATTGGTTTTATGATCAATGCCAAAGGGGGAGATTGTTGGCATTATAACAAACAATAAGAGATTGTTGGCAATTCAATTAGGATATTGAGAAGGTTGTTGATAATTATGGATATAACTGATTAAGGATGTTTATTGTCTTCCCAATATTATTTTGTCATTGATGTCAAGAAATTGATTTTCTGATTTAGTAGGATGTTGCCATATCTTAAGAAGTATGTTTTGAAGAGAATTAAGATGTCAGTGAAAGACACAAAAGAACGTGATGAATAAGGGGAGGAATAAGTTATTCGATGGGCAACTATTACCAAGTTAGACAATGATGAGATCATGTTGTTTAGATTGTTTTGATATCCTACATATTCTATTGTTTGTAAGGTTAATACTATACTATGTTACCAAGCAAGGAACCTAGTCAGTAAACCCTAAGGTTATTGCTATTGGTTAATGAAGGCGGAATGTCTACCGAGTGAAGTTTAGTATTTACCGAGTTGCAACCGAGTAATAAAAAAATGCATTGGATGTATACATGTGCTATTTAATGAAGGAAGGTGATGAGCTGGTTATGATTAAATGATTGATACAATGTGTATGAAGTTTGTTAAGGATCTATGGCAATGGAAGATTGATAGGAAGATCTACAGCTCAGATTAAACCGCAATACCCTAGCACAAGTTCCAAGAAATGTATACAAGTTCCAAGGTGAGGTAAAACATTTTTCGATCGAAGGATACATTGAACCTAGTCCCAAGACCAAAGGACAAAAATGTAATATGTACAAAGTGGATTTTTAGAAACAAGCTGAATGAAAAAGGTGAGGTCATTAGAAATAAAGCAAGACTAGTTTGCAAAGGATATGCTCAAGAAGAAGGAATTGATTATGGTGAGACTTTTGCACCTATGGCAAGACTTGAAGGAGTAAGAACATTGTTGGCATACGCTTCTTACAAGAATTTCAAAGTATATCAAATGGATGTCAAATCTGTATTTCTAAATGGTATATTAGAAGAAGAAGTTTTTATTGAACAACCTGAAGGATTTGTTGAAGGAGAGAATAAAGATCAGGTATGTAAATTGAACAAAGCTTTATATGGTCTGAAACAAGCACCTAGAGCATGGTATGAAAGATTGCACTCTTATTTAATCAAGATTGGTTTTATAAGAACTAGTGAAAACAACAATATGTACATGAAGAATGATGAAAATGGAATACTGATCTCAGCCATATTTGTTGATGATATTATCTTTTGTGGAAATGACTCTTTATGCAAGAACTTTGGAAATGAAATGAGCAAAGAATTTGAGATGTCATTAATCGGTGAGATAAAGTATTTTATAGGTCTACAGATACTGCAAATGAAAGATGAGATTTTCATTACTCAATTCAAGTACATAAAGGAAATCTTGAAGAAATTTGGAATGGAGGATTCAAAACTAGTAAGTACTCCTATGACTACCAATTGTAAACTATGAAAGAATGATGAATCTGAATCTATTGATGAGACACTTTATTGATCTATGATTGCAAAGTTGTAATATGTTGTTCACAGCAAGCCAAATACAGCACATGCAGTAGGTATAGTTGCAAGATTTTCTGCAGATCCTAAGGAAACACACATGACAACAATCAAGAGAATTTTTAGATACTTGAAAGGTACTGAGGATTATGGCTTAGTATATCAGAAAGGAAATGACTTTGATTTAAAATTTTATACTGATGCTGATTGGGCAGGCAACATAGATGACAGGAAAAGCACAAGTGGTGGAGCTTTCTTTTTAGGAGAAAGACTAGTGAGTTGGCTTAGCAAGAAACAAGGATGTATTTCACAATCAACAATAGAAGCTGAATATGTTGCTGCAGCATTAAATTGTACCAATATAGCATGGATCAAACAACTATTGGAAGGCATAAATGAGAAAGTTACTGAGCTAGTAAATATATTCTGTGATAATACTAGTGCCATTAACATTTCAAAGAATCATGTTATGCACTCTAAGACAAAGCACATCTCTATCAAATATCATTATCTTAGAGAAGAAGCTCAAGAGAAGAAAGTGGTGTTGGAGTATGTTAGTTCAAAGGAACAAATAGCAGATATTTTCACCAAACCACTGCCAAGGGACACTTTTGAGTATCTTAGAAGTAAGTTAGGGGTCCTACCCCTATCTTCTACTCACTGACTGAGTTCGGTGAAAGCATCAATTCGATGACTCTAAAGAATATCTTTTAGGAGTTGATGTTGATTTACACACTTTAGGATGTTTTCTAAAGGTGTGCAGGAAACAAAAATAGGGAACAGGAATTGAAGATAAAATGCTCTAACCTAGACTGAGTTGATACCGAACAGCAAAGGAATTACTTCACACAGGAAGAAATTATGTATTAGTTTTCTTTTGGCATTGTTGTCAAAGGGGGAGAAGAATAATGTATGGGGGAGAAGACTAATGACAGGGGGAGAGCATTTCAGCAATCTGAGCAATCACAATCACAACAATCTAAATTTGAATCTTTTAGGTCAAATCAATTGGTTTTGCCATCAATGCCAAAGGGGGAGATTGTTGGCATTATAACAGACAATAAGAGATTGTTGGCATTTCAATGTGGATATTGAGAAGGTTGTTGATAATTATGGATATAACTGATTAAGGATGTTTACTATCTTCACAATATTATTTTGTCATTGATGTCAAGAAATTGATTTTCTGATTTAGTAGGATGTTGCCATATCTTAAAAAGTATGTTTTGAAGAGAATTAAGATGTCGGTAAAAGAAACAGAAGAATGTGATGAATAAGGGGAGGAATAAGTTATTCAATGGGCAACTATTACTGAGTTAGACAATGAGGAGATCATGTTGTTTAGATTGTTTTGATATCCTACATATGCTATTGTTTGTAAGGTTAATACTATACTATGTTACTGAGCAAGGAACCTAGTCAGTGAACCCTAAGGTTATCACTATCGGTTAATGAAGGCAGAATGTCTACCGAGTGAAGTTTAGTATTTGCCGAGTTGCAACCGAGTAATAACAGAATGCATTGGATGTATACATGTGTTATTTAATGAAGGAAGCTGATGAGCTGGTTATGATTAAATGATTGATACAACGTGTATGAAGTTTGTTAAGGATCTATTACAATGGAAGATCGGTAGGAAGATCTACAACTTAGATTAAACCGCAATACCCTAGCACAAGTTCCAAGGCAAGGTAAAATAGTATATTATTAACCTTACAAATAATAGCATATGTAGGATATCAAAAAAATCTAAACAACATGATCTCATCATTGTCTAACTTGGTAATAGTTTCCCATTGAATAACTTATTCCTCCCCTTATTCATCACATTCTTCTGTGTCTTTTATCGACATCTTAAGTCTCTTCAAAACATACTTCTTAAGATATGACAACATCCTACTAAATCAGAAAATCAATTTCTTGACATCAATGACAAAATAATATTGTGAAGACAGTAAACATCCTTAATCAGTTATATCCATAATTATCAACAACCTTCTCAATATCCTAATTGAAATGCCAACAATCTCTTATTATGTGTTATAATGACAACAGTGTCATCCCATTCTTTTCTTGTTTCTTCATGAATTTCTTTATTTACATCTTCAATATTTGGTGATGAATAATGATGAGCAACAAATACCCAACAGATACTGAGAGGGGGGGGGTGAATCAGTATAGACAAAAAATTTCCTCTAACAACTTAAATAGCAAAGATTGCACTAACCAGTAAACAACAACACCAATCTAAATCAAGGCAATATTGGTAAAACATAGTGACTGTGAAAGTTATAAACCGGTAACACTTAGATTATCACAAAACCTAATATCACATTTCCACTTCACCCACATGCTTAAAACCTAATATCTCATTTCCACTTCACCCATATGCTTAAACAAGTAATACATCAAAAATATAATGACCACTGGATCAGCATGCATTATCGCTTAACAGAAAACACTAAAACATCACATAAAAAAGCATCACACATGACACACTGATTTTTCACGTGGAAACCAAACTGGAAAAAACCACGGTGGGGATGAATACCCACACGTTGTTCTTGAACTCTTATAAAGTCCACTCTATTAGGAGCCTAGTCTGGTTAAATACTTTACAACAAGTTCTACTAGGAACCGATCCTGCTAGACCCGATTAAGGGATGGCTAAATACCCAGTTAAAGGTTAGAACCCTGTTAAAGGTTACCTCACAAGAGGATTTGAAGAACTCAATGATTTTGAGTCACCCTATTAAAGGATTTACAAAAAGCCTGTTAAAGCTACCTGGTAAAGGGATTTTGCAACTGTTGAAATGATTAGAAGTCAATAGGTAATACACTAATCTGATAGCAATAGTCAATGCTAAGGTAGATCTAGTTTAGTTCTTATACTTTTGCAATCACACTCTGTGGGTATCTACTCACTTCACTAGTCTGGCAAGAATCAAGTATCTATTCACTTGGATACAAACATAACATTTGCCAACAACTTCACAATGCAAATCATCATTGACCTTATAGATAACAATTAGGTCGGTAGCATAAACCCTAAACCCTAAGCATCTAGGTTATCAATACAGTCGGTCCAATCCTGACTGTTTAATCACATTGCATAGAGTAAAACAATCTTGAACAAATCTCAAGATGTTCCCCATCATCCGTTCTTCACCACTTCTGGAAGTTGATAACCCATCATGCGCTCTCCACCATTTACTGAGATTTTGCACATTTTCGAGGTGGATAGAATCAACCTTCTTCATGCAAGATCCTCAAGAAGATTCTTCACATGCACAAGGCTGGCCTGGCAACATGATCTCTTCTTCATTTCAATGGTAACTCATCATAGGATGTTGTCGGTCGAATCACATAGAATTAGAATGCATCAACTAGAAACCTCGATACAAACTTTTCATATACCGATTCACTTTCTGCATATACCGGTTCATTCCATCATACTGGTTCATAGTTCATCATACTGCTTCACTTGTACCATCATACCGGTTCACTTTCCAGATCGCTTACTTCAATATACCAGTTCATACTTTAGCATATTGACATCAATGACAATATACAATACTATCGAGTCATCATACTTTGTACATATGCCAACAATCTCCCCCTTTGGCATTGATGGCAATATACAAATATACAAAGATATCTCTACATCTTCACATCTTCTCCCCAATCTCTTCCATACTATATGTCTTCAACACATTGTTGGCATTTTTGATGATATTGTTGTGATTGTCATTGATGGACACACACTTGCTTTGAGATTACTTTTTGCATGTATGAGTTATGCTCAACCGGCATTTGTTCCAAACTGGTATTATATTATAGCCTTTAGGCTATCGGTTTTTGCAGAAAGTGTCTACTGATCCCAAGTAGTATGAAGACCTCAAGCGGTTCGAGGATCTCAAGTGGTATGAAGGAACTGAAGCGGTAGTTATCATTTTTCCCAATCTTCATTTTTGCAAACCGGTAATTGGTAAAATATGTGAACCGGTAATAGGTAAATTTATGAACTGGTATTACTCTGTGATGAGTTACCAACTGGTATTATTCATCCACCGACACTTTGGCGGCAATTCTATGCCTTGTTACCAAATGTGTCCAAATGCACTAAACCTAGGAACTTGCAATGTAATCCTATTGGACCGACATGAAATCAAATTCCTTTATAAGGACATCATGTCTAGGGTTTTAAGGTGTGTAAGGTTTTTTGTGTGGTTGATGAAGTTTCTGTATGTGCGATCTTAAAAGAGAAGATCAAGTCTGTTTGCAGTAATAGAGTGTGGATTTACTAAAGACTAAAGTAATGTTGAAATGCATTAGCAATGAGCTATCATGGATCTAATCAAGCTGACTATGCTATTTGCTAGATCATTCACTTGTTGATTACTCACATCTTTGACAAGTTTGTAACCCTTAACTGGGTAGGCCTAGCAAAGCCTTTGTAAATCCTCTAACAAGGTGGTTCACAACTATGGATCTGAAATCCTCTCACAAGGTAGTCTTTAATCAGACTTATCTCTTAACAGAGATTGAGATTCCTAACATGATATGTTCTAGTAAAGAACATTGTATGACCTTAACTGGTCTAGTTACTATTCTGCAGATAGTTACTTGTGAGTTTCATCTCACCATGGTTTTTCCCATTTGGGTTTCCACATCAAAATCTCTTGTGTTATGGTGATTGTGCTTCTATGGGTGAATGCCTTATTTGTTGTTTGGTTTGCATTTGTGTTAACTGGTTTGTTAGTTAAACTGTTATACTGGTTTACTACTAAACTGTTTAAGTGTTTAAGTTCAGTATTTTTTGGTATACTAATTCACCCCCCTCTTAGTATTCATCAATTGGTATCAAAGCCAACCTTTCTATAAGTTTAACCACTTGGAAAGAGATATGGGGGAATACACTGTGAGAGAACTTACTCATCAGCTCACTCAGATTGAGAAAGCCTTTGATGAACTCAGAGTCAAATATAAGGCCTCTCTGGCAAAAAGAAGAGAGCATGCTGAAAAACTGATGGAACTAATTGAAAATAGTTCCTCTGATGAAGCGAACATCGAAGCCCTAGTTGAAGAAGTTGAAAAATTGAATGAGTCTAATGCCAACCTGAGAAGGGAACTTGAATAGGACTAACTATCAGGATGTGTCAAGTGCTTGAGAACCAGAGAAAAGCTGAAGATTTGGTAAAAGACACAGATCATGAGATCTCCAAGTTGAAGCAAGAAATCGGTGCACTTACCGCTCATCTCCAAGAAAGAAAAGTGGAAAAAGAGGAAATGCAAGGAGAACTAAACATGGCTATTTCTGAGAATGCAACCTTGAAGGAGTCCAATGCTGCTATTTCCAAAGAACTCACAGAGTCAAAGCAAATACTTGCCAAACTCAATAAGAGCACTGTTAAGCTAGAACAAAAGCTTGAATAAGCAAAACCGGTGAAGAATACCACTGGACTTGGTTTTTATGGTTATGAGGAAGGTGAGACCTCTAGAACAAAAGATGTAGCATCAAAGAAGCAACCGACATCAAAGGATAAAGGTAAGAAAAAGTTCAAACCTGTTTGCTTTAATTGTCTCAAGGAAGGACATACTCCTAATGTATGTAGAAATAAGGCTTACAATAACTTTCCTTACTTTCTAAACAATAAGCCTAGATCCAATAGATTCAATGGAAATTTTTATGCATGCAACAAGTTTGGGCATAGAGCATTTGAATGCAGGTCTGTCATGCACAACACCAGAAGGTATCCTCAAAGGAGTCAAGGAGTTTTTCCTGAACCCTCTGGGAACCGGAATCCAAATCAGTTTAATACCTATAATCATCAATCAGACAGTAGTAGCTATCAAGTGGCAACCAGATGGAGGGAAACTTGTTTGATCTGTCATGGAAATGGTCACATAACCACAACATGCAAAAGGAATAATGGAAACATGAATAATGGACCTTGGAGTTCACCTGGAATGGTTTTCTATCATTGCAACAAACTGGGACACCCTGCTAGAACTTGCAGAATGAGAAAGAGCATATCAGATGATATACCGGTCACTCTAGAAGGAAAGATTGATGTTGAAACTATTAAAATAGATATGAAGACAACATGGAAGAAGAAACTTGAAGAAGTGTCACAAGAAGAACCGATTTCTGCACCTAGTGTGGAAGTCGCTGAACTGGCAAACTAAGCTATAGAAAAGCTTAGGGGAAACAAATTGGTGAAATGTTTTTGAACCCCCGGTTTACACTGGTAAAAGACTTTAACCGGTATGTGATACATGTCAATTGGCAATCGAAGTAGTGTGTGGCGAAGTAGAATTTGCAAGCCCTAAATCTTGACGTGCAAAGGTATTTTTTGAGTTTCTTTGTTTATCATGGCTTATGCATTGCACTCTAGTTCTAGTGCACCCATTGATTCAGTTGATTTCATCCAATAGAAGGAAAAATATAATGCCCTATCCCAAATACCTACTGGCGTTATAGTTGAGGAAGGGATTTCAGATTATATGGACTATAAAATTGAAGACCTAGGATCTCTAGTGATCCATTTTTAGTTAAGCCTATCCTACGAGATAGACAAGAAGATCAAACTGGAATAAAGCATCTTGGAAAAGAAGAAGCTTCACAATGTGGTCTATTTTCTTGAAGAATTTTCAGATGATCACATCTGCACCATTCTAAGCAGAGTGCATGATGACAAAATGTATTTAGAATGGACACATGACATCACACCGGAAGCAATTCATGTTATCACCGGTTTCTGTAACATTGGAGATGTGTCTACCCTAGGGAAAGTCATTAAGATGAAAATGACCAAGCTCACCAGTTCTGTGAGCAACCAACGAGGAATGACCATCAATACCATCAAGGACGATCTAGTTAAATATTCCTACATGGTGATAGGTTACCGGGCATTCCATGCTAGTAGAATTAACTCTGTCTCTGCTATAGTAGTAAATGCCGCCTATAGGATGATCATGGAAGATGCCTCGTTTGATTTATGCACCTGTATGAAAAGGCAACTTCTGGTGAATCTGAAGTCAATCAAATAGGACAATGCCTTCAATTTTAAATTTGGACAACTATTGGTCGGATTGTTCTTCTACTTCCAAGGCTACTTCCTAGGAGTTAGTGATACTCAGTGGTCTACTGACCAATTGGTTACCAAGCAAATCAGAGAAAGTCTTCAAGTGATTGGAATCGGTTATCCTAAAGTCCTGAACAAATACTTTGATGAGTTCAGATGCAAGATGAGCCAAAGGGTGAGAGTATCTAGTGATATTGTCAAGAAGTATGAACAGGACATCTACTTCACCATCAGAGTAGATGAGTGTATAATGGAGGCGGTTGAGCCTAGAAAAGAAAAGGTGGAACCTATGGGGTATGAGGTAATGTATGATATGCTAGACGGGTATACTTCTACCCTACTTGCCTCACCACTTGATCCTAAGAAGAAGAGAACCGACACCTATCTGGAAAGAGTTACATCAGTTGAAGAGCCTTCAGTAAAGAAGGGAAAGGGAGTGCCATCTGTATCGGCACTGGTTACTCCAGGAAGTCCTAAAGTGACCAAGTGGTCACCGGCAAAGAAAAAACTAGAAGTTGCACCTGCCAAGGTATTTGAGAGGAAACGGAAGACAAAAGGCAACACACCAGACTCAGAGGACACAAAATCTGAAGAACAACCTAAGAAGACTAGGAAAACAAGGAAGAAGACAAAGACAACCAGCTTGAACGGACATCATTAGCACCGGTAAATATTGATATTTCCTCTTACAAACCTTTGACACATTGTCAAAGAACTATCAAGAATATTAGGAGAAAAGTGCTGAGTGATTTAGTAGATTGTTTTGATGATTTCAATGATAATGAGAAAGAGGGAGTTGAATAGGAAGTCATTCAATATTTATGTATTAATGACCAATTGCCATTAGAAATTAAATCTGTGAGACTGGATTCTTTATACAGGTCTTTAGATAACAAATGGCGCATTGCAATAGAAAAGGAACAGGAAATAAGAGAGGAAATATTTGCTCAATATTTTCCTAATGTGTCTAATTCAGAACTTTATGAAGTTATGAAAAAATATAAAGGCCTCTTTTTCATGAGAAGAAGGAGACTCCTGTTGCTAGAAGGGAAAGTCCTTGAAGTGGTAAAGGACACCCACTCTCATGCCAAAGCTGCTCTGAGATTGCACCAAGTGTTCGAAGCCAACAAAAAGGCTGAACAAGAACCAAAAATTGAAAAACCGGATGAGGTGTATAACAGTGAAGGAGAACGGGTCACTGATCAAATGGACCCTATTGATGTTGATGCTTTGGATGGTGAAAATGTCACCCCGAATACAACAAAGGACAAAGCTGACAAAGAGAAAGTGGACAAGGAGAAACATGACAAAGAAAAGGCTGACAAAGAGAAAAAGAAACAAGAGGAGGAAAAGAGAAAATGGGAAGAGAAGAGGAAACAAACAGAAGAGGAGAAAAAGAGCAAAGAGGAGGAGGGAAAGAGGAAACAAGAAGAGGAGAAGAAGAAGAAGAAGGAAGAAGAAAAGAAACAAGAAGAGGAGAAGAGGAAGAAGGAAGAGGAGAAGAAGAAGCAGGAAGAGGAGAAGAAGAAGCAGAAAGAGAAGAGGAAAGAAGAAGAAAGGAAGAAGGAAGAAGAGAAAAGAAAGAAAGATGTAGAGGAGCAAACAAAGGTAGAAGAAGAAAAGCAAAAAGCCAAGGACAAGGCAGAAGCGGCAAAGAGTGTACAAGTGGAGACCCCAAAGGCAACCGGTAGTCAAGCCAAACCGGCTGACATTACCAGTCCCATTGACCTCCAATCTGCAAATGAAATGGAGCTACTGCAAAGCATTAAGCTTGCCCAAGAGCGACTGGAAGCGCTAAGGAGGAAAAAGGAGGAAGGTGTTATTCAAACTGCGGTGGAAACTCTTACCAGTTTGATTCCCAGTACCAATCTCCCAAGTACCAATTCCTCTGTAGCTCAACTAAAACTCCTAGGCATAGTTGTAGAGGACCAGGTGCAATGCCTGGAAGATGTTGTTGAAGGCAATGCACAAAAGAAGCATCAAAAGGTTTTGAACACTACCTTAGTGAAGAAGTTAAATGAGCTCCGATCAAAACTTCAGAAGGCATAGAAGGACATAAGAGATGCTATGGATGAGGGGAATCTACTGCTCAGTAAGATTAGTCAACCCCATCTATTTTGTGATGATGTGCTTGCACAGAAGGAGAAGTTTCAATCTGACCTGCAAGCATGTATAAGCACCTTCAAGATTCCCTATGATTCCTTCACCACATTTGGGCAAACCTTTCACCGGTTTCAACTCCAAACTGCACGAATAGAGTTAGAGATCAACAACTAGACATGAGATCTGCAGGAACTTCAACTAGTTCTACTACCATGACTGCAAATACTTCAGAAGTGCTATCTCAATTTGGATACCTTAATAGTAACTCAAGAAATGAGTACCTTGGATGCCATGGAGGAATAGGTTTTCCAGATGCAAACAGAAAGTGAGGTTTCTACCTCATTGCTTGAGTCATGGTCTTTATCCATGAAGACATTTAAGTAGGACTTTAAATCATTTTTTGATAAGTTTCACTCTTTATTGTCATAAACACTTATTATTTTCATGATAATGGAAACATAGGTTATTTAGCAGTACTTTGTCATTGTTGGCAAAGGGGGAGTAGTATTCTGTATTTAAAATTTTGATGCATGTTATGTATACTTTCATGTTTATCTCTGTAAGAGAGTAGTATACATTGTATTTTCTACAAAAGGGGTAGTGTATATGCTTAGGGGGAGTAATTTTGATTATGGCATTTTTTTTTGTTGTTGTAAAACACTTGGATGTCAAAATTATTCCTAAGTGTTGCCATGAATGCCAAAGGGGGAGATTGTTGGTATTTTTGATGATGTTGTTGTGATTGTCATTGATGGACACACACTTGCTTTGAGATCACTTTTTGTATGTATGAGTTGTGCTCAACCGGTATTTGTTCCAAACTGGTATTATGTATTATAGCCTTTAGGCTATAGGTTTTTGTAGAAAGTGTCTACTGATCCCAAGCGGTATGAAGACCTCAAGCGGTTCGAGGATCTCAAGCAGTATGAAGGAACTGAAGTGGCAATTATAATTTTTCCCACTCTTCATTTTGGCAAACCGGTAATCGATAAAATATGTGAACCGCTAATAGGTAAATTTATGAACCAGTATTACTTTGTGATGAGTTACCATCTGGTATTAATTTTGTGATGAGTTATCATCCACTAACACTTTGGTGGTGATTCTGTGTCGTGTTACCAAATGTATCTAGATGCACTGAACCTAGGAACTTGTAATGTAATCCTATTGGACCAACATGAAATCAAATTCCTTTATAAGGAAATCATGTCTAGGGTTTTAAGGTGTGTAAGGGTTTTTGTGTGGTTGATGAAGTTTCTATATGTGCGATCTTAAAAGAGAAGATCAAGTCTATGTGCAATAATAGAGTGTGGATTTACTGAAGACTGAAGTAATGCTGAAATGCATTAGCAATGAGCTATCATGGATCTAATCAAGATGACTGTGCTATTTGCTAGATCATTCACATGTTGATTACTCACATCTTCGACAAGTCTATAACCCTTAACTGGGTAGGCCTGGCAAAGCCTTTGTAAATCCTCTAACAAGGTGGTTCACAACTATGGATCTGAAATCCTCTCACAAGGTAGTCTTTAATTGGACTTATCTCCTAACAGAGATTGAGATTCCTAATAGGATTTTTTTTGGTAAAGAACATTGTATGACCTTAACCAGTCTGACCTTAACCGATCTGGTTACTATTCTACAGATAGTTACTTGTGAGTTTCATCTCACCGTGGTTTTTCCCATTTGGGTTTCCACGTAAAAATCTCTTGTGTTATGGTTATTGTGCTTCTATGGGTGAATTCCTTATTTGTTGTTTGGTTTCAATTTGTTTTAACCGGTTTGTTAGTTAAACTATTATACTGGTTTACTGCTAAGCTATTTAAGTGTTTAAGTTTAGTATTTTTTTGTATACTAATTCACCCCCCCTCTTAGTATTCATCAATCTCTATATTTTCACATATTCTCTCCAATCTCTTCCATACTATATGTCTTCAATACTACAGATATCTTCTTTGCTTCACATCTTCTCCCCCTTTGACAACAATTCCAAAGTGGAGGCATAAACATCCATGATCTACTATGCTGCTCCCTATAAGGAGTAGCATCCTTCAACACATCAATCCTGAAAAGATTTTTCAATGTAGTACTTGACTGATGTGGAGCACATACCTTTAGTTCACCTGTTGAAGGGGCAACACCCCTAATTCACCTCTTAAATAGGTAAATTTAGCATTTGGTAGAGGCTTGGTGAAAATGTCTACTAACTGCTCCTTACTGGAAACATGTTCCAATACAACCTCTTTGTTCTAAACTTTCTCCCTCAAGAAATGATACTTGAGCTCGAATTGCTTGGTTCTAGCATGCAATACTGGATTCTTGGAAATATTAATTGCACTAGTGTTATCACAAAATATACTCACTGGTTCAAATACAGGGACTTTGAAACCACTTAATACATGCTTCATCCAAATTGTCTAAGTGTATTTCATAAATGCTACTACATATTCTACTTCTGCTGTAGACTGAGAGATACAACTTTGCTTTATGCTCATCCATGAGACTAGTCTACCACCAAGAAAGAATGCACCACCAGTTGTGCTCTTCCGATCATCCACATTACCAGCCTAATTGGCATCAGTAAACACTTTGAGATTGAAGTCATTACTATATGGATACCACAATCCATAATCTATAGTTCCCTTTAGATATCTAAGAATCCGCTTGGTTGCTATCAAATGGGATTCTCTTGGACTTTTATGAAAACGTGCAGCAATGCCCACTACATGTGTAATGTCTCATTTGTTGTGTACTACATAGTGCAACTTACCAATCATTGATCAGTAATCTTTCTCATTCACCAACATTGAGTCATCTTCTTTTGATAGTTTACAACTGGTCATCATCGGTGTACCAACCGGTTTGTTGTCTTCCATGCCAAAGGTCTTCAAAACCTCTTTGACATACTTGGACTGAGTGATAAAGATACCATATTTCATTTGTTGAATCTATAGTCCAATGAAGAACTTAATCTCTCGGATTAGTGACATCTCAAATTCCTTCTTCATCTCATCTGCAAATGCCTGACTCATCTTGTCATCTCCACCAAAAATTATGTCATCAACAAACACTTCACAGATTAGAATCTAATCTCCTTCTAATTTCATATTGATATTTTTATCTTCACTTGTTCTTTCAAATCCAATCTTCACAAGATGTGAGTGAGAGTGTTCATACCATGCTATAGGTGCTTTCTTCAATCCATACAAGGCTTTAAGTAGCCTACACACCATATCATTGTCTTCTAATAGGGAAAACCCATCTAGTTGCTCTATATACACTTCCTCTTCAAGTATTCCATTCAGGAATGCAGATTTCACATCCATCTGATACACTTTAAATCCCTTGAAGGTTGCATATGCAAGAATAATTCAAACTCCTTCCAATCTAGCTACTGGAGCAAAGGTTTCTCCATAGTCTTCTCCTTCTTCTTGAGCATATCCCTTACATACCAATCTTGCTTTGTTTCTTACCATTGTGCCATCTTCATTCAGCTTGTTTCTAAAATCCCATTTGGTGCCAATAACATTTTTATGCTCAAGTCTGGGTACCAAAGACTATGTACCATTCTTTTCTATCTGGTCAAGTTCCTCTTCCATAGCCTTAATCCAGTCTTCATCTTTGTGTGCCTCTTTAAATGTTTTGGGCTCAAATTTAGAAATCATGCAAGAATTCTCTGACCTTTCTTCTTGTAAGTATTCCTGCATCCTTATCCCCCATGATTTGCTTTGGATCATGATGCAGCTTTACATACCTAGGAATGATCTTGGCCGATTCCTCTTTCTTTTCCTCTTCATCCTCACCTTCATCTTTATCAACATCTACTAGTGTAGGAGCACTGTTACTTGTACTTGGTTGTTTTGCAACCACTTCCCAGAAGGTTACAACCAGTTCATCTACCATTCGCTCACTACCAATTTCCTCAAGTATCTCAGAGATTTCATCAACTCTAACATTGATGCTTTCAACAATTCTCTGAGTCCTATTGTTAAAACACTTGAGAGCTTTGCTCTTGTTGGAATACCCTAGGAATATTCCCTCATCACATTTTGCATCAAACTTGCTCTGGTGTTCACTCCTCTTGATATAACACTTGCTACCAAACACTCTAAAGTAGCTTACTACAGGGGTCTTACCAGTCAAATAATCATAAGGAGTTTTATCCTTACCTTTCTTGATGAGTTACTGATTCATAGTGTAGACTGCAGTGCTCACCGCTTCTCTCCAAAAAGTGTGAGCAACCTTCCCTTGAATCAGCATTGTTCTAGTTGCTTCAACTATAGTCAAGTTGTTCCATTCTGCTAGGCCATTCTATTGTGGAGTCCAGGGGGCAAACAATTGCCTCTTGATGCTATTCTCTTCACAGTACTTATTGAATTCTCCAGAGGTGAACTCTCCTCCTTGATCGGTTCTAAGGCATTTGATCCTCTTACCGCTTTCCTTTTCAACTAGAGCTTTGAAGGCTTTGAACTTTCCAAAAGCTTCAGACTTGTCTTTCAAGAATGTGACCCACATCATTCTTGAGAAATCATCAGTTAGAATCATCAAGTACCTATCTCCCTTAACACTCCTAGTTTTCATAGAACCACACAAATCAGTATGCACAAGATCAAGTAAATTATCTGCTATGAAAGATTTACCATTGAAGGTTGAGGAAGACATTTTCCCTAGTTGACATTCTCTACATAGGCAATCCTCTAATTGCCTTGATCTTACTAGCCTTCACAATGTTATCAAAATTTACATGACAGAGTCTCCTATGCCATATCTAACTGTCGTCAAACTTAGCCATTAGACATTGACTGATATTTGTATTTAACTGAAATAAGTTACCTTTGGTCTGCATATTGGTGGCCATCAGTTCACCACTCTTTCCTTTTATTTTTCATACTCCATCTTTGAATTCTAGAGTGAGACATTTATCATTCAGCTGAGCAACACTCAAAAGGTTATGCTTGAGACCTTCTACCCAATACACATTATCAGCACTACTTTTTCCATTTAGAGAGATGGATCCTTTTCCTTTTACCATACAAGGTGCATCATTACCAAATCGGACTACACCTACATCATACTCTTTCGGAGACAGAAACTTTCTCTGGTCACCAATCATGTGGTGAGAACAACCACCATCAATAATCCACTCATTAGAATTATCAAAGTGGGAGACAAGAGCCTTCTTTCCTGATACATCTTCCTTAATAGCTACAAACACTATGTCTTCACTTTCTTCATCTTCTGATTCATCATCAGTGACACCTTCATCAACTGCAACAAGACAATTTCTCTTATTTCCTCCTTTGAACATTTTGAACTTCTCCAATGTGTCCTATCCTATTGCAAGAAAAACATTTCAGAGGGAGCTTACCTCTTTATTTTCCAGCTCCCTTAGGAAATCTCTTGGCAAGTAGAGCTTCAAACTCCATCAGGATCTCCTCGTCATCCATATCTCTGCTTTGTCTAGGCTCATAGCTGGTACTAGCTTCTTTACACTTTCTAGATAGTGCAACAAATGCTCTAAAGGCTGAATTAGTCTTCAAAACACTATCATCATAACTATTTAGCTCATATACAGTCAACTTAGCAATGATAGAATCAAGGGATACCTTTGTCTTATCAATAGATCTCAATTCCTGAATAGTGACAACCCTTATTGCATAGACTGGTATTAAGGTTCTCAAAACTTTGGTAACAATGATGGAATCAATTATTGTACCTCCTGCACTCTTGATGTCTCCAACAATAGTTTTAATCCCTATCCCATATCATAGAATGGTCTCTCCTTCAACCATCTACATGTCTTCAAACTTTCCTCTAAGGCTTTCTTCCTTAGCTTGCTTCACATGCTCATCACCGTTATAGATAGACTCTAGAGTATCCCATACATCTTTGGGATTGTCTTTATCCTAAACATCTGTAAACTCAATATCAGATAGACTGTTGATAAGAGCTTACATGACTTTCCCATTCTCCTGAATTTCTCTTCTTTGATCATCAGTGAGAATACCAGTAGAGACAACATAAGTATTCTTAGCATAGTTCCAGTGTTGAGAAGCCATGCTTTTAATGTATATCTTCATTCTGTCCTTCCATATCTTAAAGTTATCTCTATTGAACTTAGGACCTTCCTCTTCATCATTAGAATAGGATCTTTTCCTCAAGCGGTTAAGCTTGCAACATAGAGGACCTAGAGGACACTCTTTTACCAATTGATGAATAATGATGAACAACAAATACCCAACAGATACTGAGAGGGGGGGGTGAATCCGTATAGACAA
The DNA here is from genome assembly GCF_030272615.1 of Cryptomeria japonica. Taxonomy (NCBI): domain Eukaryota; kingdom Viridiplantae; phylum Streptophyta; class Pinopsida; order Cupressales; family Cupressaceae; genus Cryptomeria; species Cryptomeria japonica. The sequence goes on along the minus strand of NC_081414.1, from coordinate 548,609,659 downwards.
AAACTTTCCTCTAACAACTTAAACAACAAAGATTGCACTAACCAGTAAACACCAACACCGATCTAAATCAAGGCAATATCGGTAAAACACAGTGACTGTGAAAGTTATAAATCGGTAACACTTAGATCTTCACAAAACCTAATATCTCATTTCCCCTTCACCCATATGCTTAAAACCTAATATCTCATTTCCACTTCACCCATACGCTTAAACAAGTAATTCAATAGAAATATAATGACCACTAGATTAGCATGCATTACTGCTTAACAGAAAATACTAAAACATCACATGAAAAAGCATCACACATGACACACTCATTTTTCACGTGGAAACCCAATTGGGAAAAACCACGGTGGTGATGAATACCCACAAGTTGTTCTTGAACTCTTCTGAAGTCCACTCTATTAGGAGCCTAGTCTGGTTAAAGACTTTACAACAGGTTCTGCTAAGAACCGATCCTTCTAGGGATCACCCGATTAAGGGATGGCTAAATACCCGGTTAAAGGTTAGAACCTTGTTAAAGGTTACCTTGCAAGAGGATTTGAAGAACTCAATGATTTTGAGTCACCCTATTAAAGGATTTACAAAAAGCTTGTTAAAGCTACCCGGTAAAGGGATTTTCCAACTGTTGAAATGATTAGAAGTCAACAGGTAATACACTAATCTGATAACAACAGTCAATGTTAAGGCAGATCCACTTCAGTTCTTATACTTTTGCAATCACACTCTGCAGGTATCTACTCACTTTACTAGTCTAGCCAGAATCAAGTATCTCTTCACTTGGATACACACATAACATTTGCCAACAACTTCACATTGCAAATCATCATCGACCTTATAGACAACAATTAGGTCGGTACCATAAACCTTAAACCCTAAGCATCTAGGTTATCAATACAGTCGGTCCAATCCTGACCGTTTAATCACATTGCATAGAGTAAAACAATCTTGAACAAATATCAAGACATTCTCCATCATTTGTTCTTCACCGCTTCTGGAAGCTGATAATGCATCACGCGCTCTCCACCATTTACTGAGATTTTGCACATTCCCGAGGTGGATAGAATCAACCTTCTTCATGCAAGATCCTCAAGAAGATTCTTCATGTGCACAAGGCTGATGTGACAACATGATCTCTTCTTCATTTCAATGCTAACTCATCACAGGATGTCGTCGGTTGAATCATACAGACTTAGAATGCATCAACTAGAAACCCTAATACAAACTTTCCATATAACGGTTCACATATCGGTTCACTTTCTGCATATACCAGTTCATTCCATTATACCAGTTCACACTTCATCATACCGCTTCACTTGTACCATCATACTGATTCACTTGCTAGATGGCTTACTTCAATATACCAGTTCATACTTTAGCATATTGACATCAATGACATCATACAATACTATCATGTCATCATACTTTGTACATATGCCAACATTTGGATCATCTAAGTTTTGGGTGTTACTTGCCTCCACATCTTGTTTCAAGCTTTTTGTGTTAAAGTCTTGTGGCAATTTAGCTCCTGATTTTTCCAACATCAAAAGATATTTCTCTTTTTTCTTTGCCAATATTTTTTCCATTAGTCTATCAAATTTGAAATCTTGCTCAAGGTCTCTAATGGTGTTATTGACTGCTTCTTCATCAACAATCGTATACCCAAAAGTTTGGAACATCAGATTATCTTCTTCCTTCATTTGTTTTTGTTGTTTTCTAAGTTGTTCGCATTGAGCTCTAGTCCAAACTAGCATGTGATTGTTTCAAAAATTTTGAAGTTTCCAAAAGACAACTCAATAGGTGATTATTGGTTTAGGAAGACATGCTTTGTTGATTTTACCACTATTGTTTGTTCATTGTGATAAAGCATCTCTTTGTTGAAAGAACGCCCTTGCAAAAAAAATTCATCAAATTCTGTCTCGCAGCCATGTAAATAGTGACGAAAATGGTGTAGGAATGTCCTGTGTTTTAATAAGATCTTGCGATTGATTTACAAGAATCTTATTCTTTTCTGAATAGCTTTATAATTGGGTTTTCTTTTCTTAAGGCAATACTTAAAATTCATATAAGCATCTGATAGTTTACAAGTTTGTTTGATTCGAATGTTGGTGTAATTTTGATTTTGATATAACTTAGGTTCAAAATAGGAAAGATATATCCAAGATAATGAACAAAAGATAAATTGATCAAGCTTCGTGATAGAGAATTTGATATATCCTGATGAGAAACTTGGCAATGATGTTGATTTTTGCACTTAAAATGTTTGAATCAATAGCTTGTTGAATGTTTTATGCTTATGGAAACCTTTTGGAAATAGCCTGTTGGATTAGTGACCTATTTATTGAACTAGTTTGAAAATGTGTGATAGAAACTACTCAAGAAGTGTTTTGATACTGATTCTAAAATTTTGGTTTGATATGTTTTTTAGATGTGAAAAATCCTTTGTGCTAAATCTTGTGGTAAAGAGTGTTAACTTATGGGATAAAAGTGCTATTTTGTTGGTTGAAAGCACTATTTTGACTATGTTTCAAGGATTCTTTTCAAATCTTTTAGCAAGTTGTTGGATTTTTTATCATTTTTAGATCATGATTTTCCTCAATTTTTGACCATTTTGAACATGTCATAGACATAGAAGACACAATGTTTTGAAAAAAAAAATGCACAAGCAAGTACAAATCCTATGACAGGTTGAGACAATAATTGTTGAATCTCACATGGGATTTCCCCCAAGGCTACACTATTCCAAGTGGATATTTAGATGCTTGACCCCACTAGCTCCACCCTTGGCACTCACTTCTCCGGGGCAGCCAAGCACCAGTTTCCATGAAAACTCCCCATGGAAAACTTTATATCTCTACTAAGAACCATATGTGTGTGAGCTGCTTCAGAGGTTCGACCTCCTGTGCCAACAATTTTAAGGATTTTGGCAACTAGTAGAAGTGGTTTTTAGTAAAGGCTTCCGGTCATGTGGCCATACATGCAACACTTTCAACTCTGTAAATACACAAGGTTCCCAGCCTATAGAGGTTACACTCCATAGGGTTTATGGGGAAACATAGTGTCAGTATGAAATTATCAGCACATGTTGCTTGTGACTTTTGTCACAAACACGATTTATTTAGAGTGGATTGGAAGGACTTGGTATTAGCCCATTTCCACTTTGGGTCATTCCCTTCTCACTGGCCCCCTCAAGGCAACTCGGGAAGGCATGCCCTCTAAATGTTATATATAAAAGAGAGTAGGTCTAGTTTTTTGATCACCATATGAAGGTGAGAGCATACTTACCTACTACTTCATCAAGCACAGAAAACACAAGTTTATTTTAGCCTTCTAAAATCTATGTGCAACTATTTTAAAGAAGTCACTCAAAATGCAAGTTGCATGTTCTCAATTTATCCCCTTAGTTAAACTAAATGAGCAAGACATGATGTGTTACTTTCCAAAATAGAGCTCTTAATTAACTAGGTGAGGAAATGCATGAAATTTTCTTAAAAAGAATCCTGCACATAAACATGTCAGTAGTTTGAAAATTTTAGTTCTTGGACATTCGGACCTGCAAGAAAATTTTGTCAGTTGCAAATAAAAGCGCTATCCTAACAAATGCGATGTCTTTCACCTCTAAAGTGCTAACCTAAAGGACAAAAGCGCTAACTTGCAATACAAAAGTGCTTCTCTGCGGACTAAGAAGCAAGAAATCACTGACAAAAGCGCTAACCAAACTGACATATGCATTGATTTACAGACAAAAGTGCTAACCTAAATGATAAATGTGCTAATTTGAAGGACAAATGCACTAATTTGAAGAACAAATGCGCTAACCTATCAAATAAAAGTGTTGTCAGAACTCACATAGGTGTGAATCTGTATTACAAATACATTAATTTTGTTTTGCAAGAATTAGACATGATATTATAAAGATATATGTAGGCTTTGGACCCATGGTGGGCACCAAAATGTGTCGACTTGAATTTCATCATCAGAATACTACCTGCAACATGTTAGTGTCACAAAATACAAAGGAAATGCTACAGGAAATCCAAACTCAACCAATGAAACTACATGAAATTGATATAAAATAACAACACTATTTTTACCTTCATGATTTAAGTCTCATTGTGTCCTAACTCCACTATTCCTAGTTGCAGATGGTGTGCTCTCAGACAAGCACTGATAGCTTCCAAGATAACATATGAAGAATGGACTGATAACTGATAGTTAACTTATACTATGATATGTAATGCTAAATAATTATGCTAAATGAGAAATGTGAAAATGCTAATTGCTATTGTTTATGGTGAAAATGGATAACAATAATAACGATATTGAAAGGCTAAATGAATTCAACCACAAAACCCTAGCCTAACAACAACAAAGATCCACCATAAGATATGAAGATTACCTAAGACAATGCAAATCAAATGAAATCACAAAGATTATACCATCACATGTCCAATAGGGTTTGGATCTCCATTCTTCCTATCTCCATTGATCTTGCTTGATATATTTGCTCTCAGATTTTATGTGTTCACAAGAGCTCAACAAAGAACGGACATGTGGTTGCAAGTAGGATCGCCTATGTTCAAAAGCGTAGTGTAGTCAAGTAGTCAACGAGGGGGTGCATAGATTGATTGATTAGGGTTGATAATGAAGGAAGCATCTCCTTATATAGAAGTCACTATATGAAATGGAGGGATAAGATTGAGAGGTGTAAAAGGAGGTCGGCTATGATTAGAGGGTAGGTAAAAGAAATAATAAAATAACGAAAGGGGTAGGTAGTGTATGAATTAAGAGATGAATGACATGTGTCATGGGTAGAAAAGGTTAATGAATTAATTAAATAAATAAATATTTATATAATTAATAGAAGAAGTGGGATCAATTAAATAAATAAGATATTTATTTAATTTAGGAAAAGGATAATTTAAATAAATAAATGTATTTATTTAAAAGAGAAATAAGGCTAGAAGAGGATAAATGAATTAATTAAATAAATAAAGATTTATTTAATTAATAGATGAATTAGGCTAAAGTAATTAAATAAATAAAGATATTTATTTAATTAGATTGGACAATTTTAGGTGTCTACAACTATTTACTTCAAGATTAAAACTCACGGATGCATAAGGTTTTAAGAATGATTAACTTGAAAAAAAAATTGAAGACTAACTCTTTCTCAACTCAAACTCCTGATTTTATGGACTTTGAGAGGATAAGATTATGTGGCCTGGATCAACGGTCACGATGAGATCTGCAGATTTGGATGGTTGTGAGCAAAGGAGAAGGTTGAGAGAAAGTGGGAAGGAGAAGACAAGTGTCACTCATCTCACCTTGATTGGGTTGCTGACTGAGGGAATCTAGGATGGTTGGAGAATATTTAGGCATGAGAGGACAAGTGGACTCAAGTCCTTCCTAAGATGTAGGGATGTTGGAGAGAATATAGAAGAAAATTTAAGAAATATGTTTACGTTCACAATATTTTATTAAATTTGGAAGTTGGAGATAAATGATGAATTAATATTTAAGAAATATTAATATCTTTAGCCACATGATTAATGAGTTGGCAAAGGGAAGATGAAGTGGAGATGGAAGAATGAGTTGGAAAAGAGATTTAATAATTAAGAATTATTTAATATTTGAGACTATAGGATAGAAGAATAACCATTGGATATTAGATATTCAAATGATTGGAGGAAATAATTAAATATTAGATATTTAATTAACCAATTAGAAGAATAATTAAATATTAGATATTTAATTAATTAGAGGAATATGATAGGTGAATTAAATAATAAAATATTTTAATTAAATTAATTAATAGAAAGACATGAAATGAATTAAATAAATTATTCTTCTCAAATTAACTATTTAATAGAAGAATAAACATTATATAGGATATTATAAAGATATATGCAGGCTTTGGCCCCACGGTGGGCGCCAAAATGTGTCGACTTGAATTTCATCATCAGAATACTACCTGCAACATGCTAGTTTCACAAAATACAAAGGAAATGCTACAGGAAATCCAAACTTAACCAATGAAACTACATGAAACTGATATAAAATAAAAATATTATTTTTACCTTCATGATTTAAGTCTCATTATGTCCTAACTCCATTGTTCCTGGTTGCAGATGGTGTGCTCTCAAACAAGCACTGATAGCTTCCAAGATGGCATATGAAGAATGGATTGATAACTGATAGTTAATTAATACTATGATATGCAATGCTAAATGATTATGCTAAATGAGAAATGTGAAAATGCTAATTGCTATTTGCTTCAAGATTAAAACTTACGGATGCATAAGTTTTCACAAATGATTAACTTGAAAACTCACTTGAAGACTAACTCTTTCTCAACTCAAACTCCTGATTTAATAGACTTTGAGAGGATAATATGATGTGGCTTGGATCAACGCTCACGATCAGATCTGCAAATTTGGATGGTTGTGAGAAAAGGGGAAGGTTGAGAGAAAGGGGGAAGGAGAAGACAATTGTCACTCATCTCACCTTAACTGGGTTGCTAACTGAGGAAATCTAGGATGATTGGAGAAGATTTAGGCATGAGAGGACAATTGGACTCAAGTCCTTCCTAAGATGTAGGGATGTTGGAGAGAATATAGAAGAAAATTTAAGAAATATGTGTACGTACACAATAATTCATTAAATTTGGAAGTTGGAGATAAATGATGAATTAATATTTAAGAAATATTAATATCTTTAGCCACATGATTAATGAGTTGGCAAAGGGAAGATGAAATGGAGTGGAAGAATGAGTTGGAAAAGAGATTTAATAATTAAGAATTATTTAATATTTGAGACTATAGGATAGAAGAATAACCATTAGATATTAGATATTAAAATGATTGGAGGAAATAATTAAATATTAGATATTTAATTAACTGATTAGAAGAATAATTAAATATTAGATATTTAATTAATTAGAGGAATATGATAGAGGAATTAAATAATAAAATATTTTAATTAAATTAATTAATAGAAAGACATAAATTGAATTAAATAAATTATTCTTTTCAAATTAACTATTTAATAGAAGAATAAACATTAAATAAATATAAAATATTTATTTAATTGCTCAGCAATTTTTATGTGTATACACTCACCATAAGGTACCCATACTTTGAGGTCATTCCCATGTGTCGCTAGATGGTTTAACTGGGTTCAACAAGGGTGCACATTTTGGTGATAACACCACCTATTATGACACCTAATAATATGACTTCCATGATTGATTCTATGAAGGTACCTAAAGCTGAAATTGTGTTCTCTCAAAACGACTTACCTCCTAAAGAGATTCAAAATCAATATGATCCTCTTATGATTATTTCTTTATTAATGTTAATGCTATAAGACAAACCTTATTGGATAGTGGATCTAGTCTCAATGTTTGTGTCATTGACTCATTGCATAAAATTAATGTGGATATTTCTCTTATTCAACTTGGTCTCTTTCTAGTCATGGTTTTGAAAATGTTGCTAGAGCGTCTTTAGGTACTATAATCTTTCCTATTAAGGAAGGGCCTATTATTTTACCCACACCTATCAAATTCATTCATGATAATCTTACTTATAATATTCTCCTAGGATGATGTTGTTGGAATCCAAGAACACTTAGAGGGGGGGGGGGGGTGAATTAGTGTTCTACTGGTGAAATCAGTATTAACCTTATTAAAAAAGTGATTCAGTAGTCGGTAACCATAAAAGAATATAACAGTAAGTAAAAATGATGCCACCACAAGAAAATACACCATGAGACAAATATTTATACATGGATAACCTCAAAGAGGAAAATTTGCAGTGGGATTGGTGACCCACAATATCTATCCACTAGATAAATAAATAAATATTACAATAGGGGCCTACACATGCAGGAAGGCCAACAACCTAGAGTGCACTTCTCATTACAGAATGAGCCTCACTGACTACAAACAACAAATACTAGTTTACAAACAAAATTCTTAACTCAGAGAATGCATCTACTATGTTGGATGAGTTCAGGTTCAAGTGTTGTCTTTATCGGTTTTTCAATGTATCCTCCTTTATCGGCAATTTACTTTGCATCCCAAACCTCTAAACCAATAAACAAGACCGAGTACAGAATATTAAATTTGGATTTAGTCGATCAATATTTCTTGCACAATATCAAACCACTATATAATCCTTCTCTCTGTATGTATATAAAATAACCTAACCAGACTGACTTAAATACCCTTCCCAAACATAAACATGAATGCCTTATATTGGCTTACAATGATATTATAATTTATTTACATGTTAGCCTAAACAAAAATAAATAAATTAAACTTTGTGACCTTGATTCTTTCCGTGTAGACCTGTCGGAGCAATCTCCTATGCCAACGTCATATACCGGTTCCTAGTTTGTTGGTTTCCCTTGTATGCTAGATGACTTGAATCCTTGTTTTCAAATCATGAATACCAGTGAGTACTAGTTAAGTGTCCAATGCAAAATGATGTGTGTTTCCATCAATGACAACACAACTAAACCGGATGAGTGTCAATTGCCAACAATACCCCCCTTTGGCATTGATGGCAACACTCATGTGAAACAATGGATCGTAGAAGTGTTCCTCCCAAAACTAGCGACCAAAAACGGACCTTGCTCCCCCTGAGCTATACGTTACTTCTTATGTCCTTAACATTTTTCACCACAACCACTCCCCATTTGACATCAATAACAAAGGTGGGGCAAAAGAATGTGTTTATTGGATCTAGATATACTTGAATATATCTAGGTAAGTACCCTAAAAAGTCCTAAGTATCCCAACTTGTTTTCAATGTTCCCAAAATAGATGCAAACCCATTAAGAATGTATGCATGAATTTATTCTTTAGTTAGGTATACTGGTGTGGGTTTATTCATCAATTCTAAACTTTCTCGCTTATGAAGTAATAAAGTGTTCAACCAGGGACTTACCAATCCTCTCAATTCCCTAGCTCATGCAGATTAACCTGTCCATATCTTTCTCCAAGGTTGATATCTCAGATTCTGTAACCAAAATTTGACCATCAATAGCGTTGGTCAATGACTGAGTACCATCAAAATTGTTAGCCAGATGTTCGAACCGGGCCTTTTCTGCTTTCATTTTTACCTCTAGGTTAACTGTAAGTTTTCCAGTGTTAGTACAAGATCTATATATACAACTGCACTGATTAAGAGCCTCATCAATATTTGTTAGTTGCTATGTCATCTTCAACTTGTGTGATATGATCATATTGTCACAAGTGACCTTCCTAGTTGCATTGTATCTCTCTATTAATTTTTGGTTTGATATTTGTTGAAGAGTTTGGAACTCTTTTGCAATGTGTTCAGTCAAACTCTTAAGCTTACTAGAGGGGCTAGCTACCAGACTAGTGTATTATGGATCTAGCTACTGCAAAACCGGAATGGCCTGCTCAATGACTTGCTTGTCTTGTATTCCTTCCTTCCTTAATTTCAGAGCTGCAACATACATCAATTAAAAAATGCTTAGTTTCTCAATATTCCTTTGTCCGAAATCAACTTGACTGGATGAGCCAAGTGCCAACAATGAATTACTAGACTCTCCAACCTACTAATTGGCACTAGTGGCTTCACCACTTGGTGTAGTAACCTGCTCAACCTTAACCTCTTTTGTATGTACATTTGTTGTCAGAGGTTCAATATCCTCAGCCTATTTATTTTCTATATCTACATCAATAACCTGTACATCTGGAATGTTCTATTCCAGTGTATCCTACTTATCATGCACAACTTCAATGTAATCTACCAATTTCTCTATATTATGTATAGGTGATACTACCAGAGGAATATCCTCTATTAGTTTATGTTCCAAAACCGATGAATCCAAACTTAATATACCTTTCCCTTTACCATCAACTAATGTGTCTTGAATACCAAACTTAGGAGGGAATACCGATTGAGTAAAGAAATCAAGTTTATCTACAAAAAAATTTACCCATGCCTCATGGGTCTCCTTAACTACTTCATTTACTCTACCTACCATTAGACTCACATGTCGGTGTTCATTTCAAAAAATTGTTTTATTTGCATATTCTAGACACTATTGCAACTCCTCATTAGTTATTGCACCACAAACAGTCAATAACTCTTGCATCTTTATATTTTTATCCTCTTCAACTGCAGACAATCTCCTAGCATCTAGCTTATTGTAAAAATCTCTCGGTATTTGATTTTCAATCTCAAGTAATGACTTCTTACATATATCTAAGTATAAAAAAACTACTTCCTCAGTCTCCATTTGATCCTTCTGATCCATATGTACATAGTAATGTTGGATGTTACTCAAAATTTCATCTTTAGTTATTTGATCTATCAATTCAACAACTGAGAGAGGAGGAATAACCTCAATACTCTTACCGATTCGAGAGCCATATCTATATCTGATTTCTTCTTGTCGGGGGTAGAAGTAGAATATATAACCAGTTTCCTCTTCTCTTTAGGTTTCCTCTCCTTCAAAATTTTCTTTGGGGTTGTCAGAGGAGTGACCTTCACTTTCTATTTCTTTCCTTCCTCGGGCTTCTTCCTCGGTATCCTTATGTATGTCTTGGGAATCTCTGAGAGCACAATATCAGTATCAGAACTAGATTCAACAGGGGAAACATAAGTTTATAGTTTCTTCCTCTTCAATACACCCTTACCATCTCTTGCTATCAGTGGAGTCAGAACTACTGCCAGAGATGACCCTTCTGCTAGTTCAATGATCTATTTAATTGTAGAGGACATCTTCTCCAAAACTTCACCAACCTTCTTGATTTTTCCTTCCCTCTTCTTCTTGCTAAAACCTATCTGAACTTTGGATTCCTTTTGCTTTGATGTCCCAAAGGTTTTCTCAACTTCATCAACCAAGGCATCAATACGAGTCTTAGCATATAAGTCTAAGATCTCAGCATCAACCTCATAACCCATCTTAGTGATCCAGATCTTTTGTGGTTTCACTACCTCCATCAATGTTTTATCCTTCTTAACCATCAAGTAGATTTTTTTAGAGTACTTGTCAACAATATTCTTAGGCACTCTCTCTCTCTTCTTCATTGTCTTCTAAAAAGATTTGAAATAACCCCATAAAATGGAGTCTCTCCTTATCTTGTCCCAAGCCTCTTATAGAATATTTTATTTGTTTCCCTACTAACATATCAAATTCCCATTATATTTTACTGGATCCCAGTAACTCACTCAAAAAGAAAAGCATCAAGAAAAGAACAAGGTCACCATACTGGATAACACCTTTCTTCTTACCCTCAATCTTCCCTAGGTTTGAAATAAATTCTTCACACATCCATTGACAGAGATCATACCTATCATTTTCTTTGACCATCTGATGAGCATAGTAAATGCATGAACTGGAAACATAGTTCAATTGGTCTGATTGGGTTACCTTGTAACCGATGATCATGCTTGCAAATTGAACAAATTTGTCTCTGATAGTGTGTATCCTCAATGACCGGTTGTCAAAAGTTGCACCTGTTAACTTCTCCACCTCATTTTGAGGTATTTTCTTCTTTCTGGGAGTTTGACCTATTTGGGGAAAACTAATGATTGCACAAATAGCCTCCTTGGTGATTTTGTAAGGTCAATTTAGCCACATGAATTCCACATGGATATGACTCAGTACATACCAAATCATTTCATCTTCAAATTTCAGCATCTTCAAAATGTCCATGAAACCTTGATCCTTCAGAATTTGGAATTTTGGTTTCATTGATCCCTTCTTATCCAACAGATTTATCATGTACATTATTTTGATTTTAGAAGAACCTAAATCCTCTAGAGTGCAGTGGATATATGCACGAACATCTTCAATATACAAAGCTCCATCTGGAACCCTAGAAAACACGCCGATTGAATCATTGACCTTCGCAATCAGAGGGTATTGCTTGAAAGGCAGGCATGGATGATCCTTGATGTCAACAACAATAGAGGTATCCAAACCTATCAAAGTGGGAGCTGATCCAGAAGCCATTGCAAACAAAAGATAGCTCAGAAACTGATAAAATACCTCACAACCTTCACCGGTGAAAGCTCTTGAAAATCTACTCTAAATGCACTAACATTTGCTTGAGAATGCTCTTGATCACCTTGAATCACCTTGAACTTTCTCTACTTCTCTCTAAATGTTGTTTGATTAGAAATGAACCAGAATTTCCCTCTTATTCTGTGAAAACCCTAATTTCATATTGACATAAATGCATACCAACTTAACATATCGGATTTAAAATCCATAAGCTCAGTACCGGATAACCTTCAGACTAACTTCTCCAAGATCTGAAACAAGCTTTTAGACCTTTACCAGGGGTAATGCAAGATTTATAATTAATTTGCCTCCCCCTAAGGCTACTGCCTTAGTTATCAAATGAGTTTCCTTCCGGTGCATGAACATTCTTCTCTGTCGGTTGAGTAACTAGATTGTTTGTCCCTGCTAGTTGATCTTCTGATTTCCTAACCCATTTTCTCTAATGCTCCTTTCAAATATCAACAACCTTTTGTTTTCCTTTCTCATCATTCCCTACTGGGTTGTTCTTTCTTCTGCAGAATTTAGCAATATGTCCTATTTTGTTGCACGCATAGCAAGTGACATTTATTTTTTTGAATTTCTGTACTAAATCCTTGATCATTCCTTTGATGATATGATGAACCAATAAGGATCCAGACAACTACTGAGAGGGGGGGTGAATCAGTAGATAGAAAACTGACTTAACTTTCATCAAACTCAAAAACAATCTCTCAAGTCCATCTCTGAACTAACTGGTTCAAACACTAAGCTACAAACTCCAATAGCATTGTTAAGTATACTGGTTGATTTTCATAACAAAATAACAATATAACAGCTCTGAAACTCCCAAACCATTTAACTAAAACATCAAAATACTTTACTAACAATAGTAAAAGCACATTTCAGATTACAACCGATCATCATAACATAACTAAGTGGATTTAATAGTTAAGCAAATTAACCATATCAAACATAACCATAAAAACCATTCACCACTTGACACAATGATTTTTGACGTGGAAACCCAAATGGGAAAAACCACGATGGGGATGAATACCCACAAGTATTCTGAACTCTTCTGAAGTTCACCTTGTTAGGAGACAATCCTGTTAAATCTTTACAAATTGTCCTATTAGGAACATATCCTATTAGGGACCACCTGATTAAGGGATTGACTATAATGCCCTACTAGAAGCAATACCTTGTTAGGAGTAACCTCGATAGAGGATTTTAAATCCAAGATAATGGATCACCTGGTTAGAGGATTTAGATAGCACTAAGCATGTTAAAGCTTACCCAATTAAGGGATTTAACTATTGTAAGTGTTAGAGAACAACAGGGGTTTGTTGATCTGGTAAATAGCACTACTCATCTTGATCAGATCCTTTTCATGCTCTTATCTACCTTCACACATACTGCGGATACTCCTCCTGGTTTGGCAATCAATCAAATTGACACTTGACCAAAATTTACAACACTACAACAAAACAACTCATCAACCTTATAAGCAAAACAATAGGTCGGTAACACATCACAAACCTAAGATCTCATAGAGATTACAAATAAATCAGTTTAAGTATGACCATTGGATTACATAGCAACCATCATCACATTGTACAAGACAACCTCGACCGCTCCTTGATCACTGCTTCATCAAATCATGTAACTCATCACATGGCTTCCTCTTCATGCTATGTACTTTCTCATTCCCAAGATAAAACTATCATCTCTACATGCCAAAAACCACTTGAAACTTATCACATACAACATGCATACATGGCATAATCATTACCATTCACCATTTGATCATAAACTAATACAACTGATTCACCATGCTCCATCGGTTAGGGTTTAACACATCAACAGGTAGGATTACCGGTTGATCTCACTGCTTTTAAAGTAATATCGGTTTCCTTCACTTTCTCACCTACCAGTTGCAAAACAACATCATTACCAGTTACAATTGATGTCAATGCAATCTTCAATCAAATGCCAATATCCTTGACCTGCATTGATTAGTCATATGTCCAAACTTTCCACATGCATGAAATTTCACATTCATTCTACAATCTTTTGTCCTATGACCATATTTCTTACAATTTAAATGTTGATTAGGAACTACATTATTGTCCTGATTTGCTCTATTTCTACAATGTCTCTCCATATGACCAATTTTATTATAGACAAAACATCTACCATTGAATTTATGTGCATTGGGTTTCCTTACCGAGGATTTTTGGTTCTGGTTGACATGTGGGTTATCCTTCTAATTGGTTTCTTCAACTTCATTTGTAGTATTAGAGCTTTCTCCATGCTCAAATCCAAGACCTCTAGTGTCTCCTTTGCGCCTTTGACCCTTCAATATCTCATCAAGATTTGCAGAATTGTCCTTAAACTTGTCTTTGTATTCATTTGTAGTATTCATATCTCCCCTTAGGATTGTTGTCAATATTTCCAACTCTTTCTTAATATTTTGGATTTGCACTAGCTCAGTTCTCAACATATCATTCTCATGTGCCAGCCTAATGCATTCCTCAGATCTATCTTTCAGATATTTGCCAAGATTTTTTGCATTCTTCTTTCGATCTTCAATATCCTTGGGCATCCTCATGGTTAGGGCTTGCATTTCATTCTTCATGACAATATTCTCCTGACTTAGCTTCTGACATTGTTCTTTAAGACATTCTTTTCTTCATCATCCTGATTTTGTAAAAGTTCCTTTCATCTAGCTTGAGCAGATGTCAACCTCTCCTACAGGATAAGAATGAATTCCTTTGCAGAGTTCAACTCATCTTGCAACTTCAAGTTAATCATCCTTTCAATATCATAATCTTCAAGTGCTACTACAAGTTGTTTCTCCATACTCATCTCCATGGATTCCAAATTTAGGATCTTCCTTAAACTATTAGACTTACTCCAAGGTACCAATCTCTGATACCAATTGTTGGAATTCAATAACACTGACAGGGGGGTGAATCAGTGTTCTACTAGTGAAATCAATTTTAACCTTATTAACAAAGTGATTTAGCAATAGGTAACCATAAAAGAATATAACAGTAAGTAGAAATGATGTCACCACAAGAACATACACCATAACACAAAGATATATACATGGAAACCCTCAAAGAGGAAAAACCATGGTGGTATTGGTGACCCACAATATCTATCCACTAGCCAAATGAATAAATATTACAATAGGTGCCTGCACATGCAGGACGACCAATAGCCTTGAGCACACTGCTCATCACAAAAGGAGCCTCACTGACTACGAACACCAAATACAGGTTTACAAACAAAATTATGCCCTTAGAGAATGCATCTGCTATGCTGGATGAGTTCCAGTTCAAGCACTATCTGTACCAGTTTTCACTATGTCCTTTAACAGTAACTTACTTCGCATCCCAAACCTCTAAACCAATAACCAAGATTGACTACAAAATATTATATTCACATTTAGTCGATCAACATTTCTCACACAATACCACACCACTATATAATCCTTCTCTCTGTATGTATATAAAATAACCTAACCAAACTGACTTAAATACCCTTCCCAAACATAAACATGAATTCCTTATGTTGACTTACAATGATATTACAATTATTTTACATGTCGACCTAGACAAAAATAAATTCATTAAACTTTGTGACCTTGATTGTTGTCATGTAGACGTGTTAGATCAATATCCTATGTCAACCTCATATACCGGTTCTGAGTTTGCCGGTTTCCCTTTCCTTCCAGATGACTTGAATGCTAGTTGTTGAATCATGAATACCGGTGAGTACTGGTTAAATGTCTAACCCAAAATGATGTGTTGCCATAAATGACGACACAACTAGACCAGATGAGTGTCAATTGCCAATAGACCTTGGATTCATGCTATGCAAGTTCTTCAACTCTTCATTGCTATGTCAAATTAATTTATAAAAATGGGATGTATACTTTGCACATTGATGTCAATTTACAAGCTTGCTTGTAAACGTCATCTAGTCTTAAACCTCTTTTACATTCTTTTGTTTCTTCTCCTCTTCAAAATGAAACATTGTCTCCTCTTAAAGATACTTATTCATTCAAAGAGCTACTCTTAGAAGACAATTGTGGGTCCTTGTGTTTCACACATTCCTTTGTACAAGAATATAAAGTCTCGAATAGAGCCTAAGACTAAAAGGATGATGATATGGTGAAACCTAAGAAGCAATCTACTTTGTCTAAACAACTTAGTTATAATTTTGTGGCTACTTTGAATTTGCATAGTTATTCTAATACTTATGACATTGAGACATATGAGGCCCTACAATCCCCTTTTGATATGGCATCCCTTTGTGGTCCTGGTTTTCACATCCTAGAAAATGAACAAGAGATCAAAGTTCCTATAGATAACCATATTTGTGAAACATATTTTGGACTTCGTTATAATCCCTTGGATCCCACCAAAGAATATAATAAATCATCTCTTAATGTGAATGTTATCTTCTCTTCTAAATATCTTCCTCTACTGTATCCTCAACTAATTGATCCTAATTCTGATTTGCCTTCCCTTGATGTATTTTTTATTGATGATTTCTTAGTTGAGTTGTTAGGAGTTTATGATAATATTCCTCGCTATCATCATAATCATGGACCTATTGTTTAAATACAAAAGCATAATTTGGGAAATATGTTGAAGTACATAATAGTAATGAAGAGATGATTCACAAATTTCCTCACCTAATGGATGTGTTGGGTGAATATTTTGTCACTAGCGTACTAATGACAAAACATAGAATTCACACAATGCTATGCTAAGAAATTAATCTCTCCTCTCATCAAGGGGAAGTTCCCTATGAAATTTCTCCTCTAATTAACAAGAAATTGAATTTGTGGGTTGGTGTTGAGCATATAACTCTCTTTTTTCAGAGTTTATGTATTCTCCCTTCACCTAGTTACAATTTCTCTACCTCTTCAGATACTTAAAGAAAAGAACTATTAATCTGACAAACTACACAAAGAGTTACTTTTAAGCAGCACAAAGTTTCCTTTACGGTAACACTAATTCACACTGATCGTTACAAATCAAACAATTAGAAACTTAGCTTAAAGCACAAAGTCTTCAAGTATAGATTTCTAATCCATTAAACTACTAATAACCACAGCAATACAAAGCCTACTACAAGTTACTTCCTTTATGAGCAGATTTCTCAAGTATGCTAAGAGCACAAAGTCTATTGGAAAGATTTGAGAGCTTTTTAAACATGTAGCAATATCTTAAAGAACGAATAAGTAAAGATAATATGTATTCAATGGATATAGGAACATTAAATAATATAAACAAATTTATTGATACAACACAAAGTTTGCAATCAACAAAACTGTTTTCTTTATTTGTTTGACTGAATTCTCACCACAAAAGCCCAAAGTCTTAATTGGGATGAAAATCCAGCAGAGTTTCGCTAAGCATGAAAAAGATAAGATATTTACAAAAAGGTCCTCCTTATATAGGAAAAGAAGTTGAGAAAAAGGTGGGCACAGTTGACTTATTCAACTACATAGTCCCATTTTAGTACAACTACTACATTAAGAAAACGTGCAGTTGCACAAAAATTTACAACATCTATTGGTGCAGCTGCATGAAGAAAGAGTGCCAAAAGGGGGAACTTCATTCTTGATTCTCTTCTTCGTTGGATTTTTGAAAACCTTCGAACTTGGTGAGGATGGCTTTGACCTCTGATTAGTTCGGCATCAAGGTAGAACTTGTGATGATTTGAATGTGGGACATTACATCTTGGATCTTCACATGCTTCTTCTTAACATCCTTCAACATGGATGCGAGTAATTCAAAGCTAACTTGAATTTCTAACAATTTATCAAATGTATCAAGTGAGAAGTCCTGTCCCGTGCATTGGTCCATCAAGGAAAGAAATTCTTGGGTGACGACTTCAGCAGTGACGAGATTTTGATCACCATCATACAAATAGCAAGGGAGATCACCTACTTTAGCAAAAATAAAGTCAACCTCATCATCACCTTCTTTCTTTTCACAATCCAGCTCTGCAATCATTAATTTCATTGTCTCTTGTTTATGAGACAATAATGACAAGATCTGAATATACTTCTCCCTTGTGGGAATTACCTTGTTCTCAACCAGGACATCTATCCTAAAATCCTCCATTTTGCTCCAAAGGGTAGTGCTTTTCACAATTTCCTCAATTTCCTATGATAAAGAGGTTTTGAGTCTTTGCATCCGACTCTGGACCACTTCATAATTAGACAATAGTTCCACTGTTGAGCTCAGAAGATGAGAGCCTTCTGACATTAGCCACAAGATCCATTCGTCCATGACCTAGCCTTTAGCTCCTATCTGTTCAATCTTTTTGAGAGATTCGGTGTCTATTGATGACCCTATAAGTTCAACCTCTTGCGAAGATTGTGTTACCTTTAAGAGGACATTAGTCAGCTGCTCACACATTTGCTTTAGGTTATTTTTCTCATCCCTCTCCTGATCCAGTCTTCTTAACAAAGAATTAAGGGCTGTCTGAGAATCTAATTTCACGCTTTCATGTGTCTCCACTTCGAGCTCCACAACCTGCATGGTATAATCTTCTGATCATATGTTGCCTTTGTCCTTGTCTGATGATGGCACCATAACTTCAGCGTATTTTCTTTTGGAAGCTAGGTCTACTTCCACCTGAGATACTATCTTTGGCTTCTTCGTTCCCTTAGGCTTTGGAGGAACCAAAAGTTCAAAGTCAAATTCATCAGGAGATATTACCCATTTTTTCCTCTTAGGGGCCACTACTTCCATCCAAGGGGGTAAATCTGGATTGGATGATGGAGTAGTAGCTCCTTGCTAACTTGAGGTTGAAGATTCTGCAGTAAGTTGAATGGAACTTAGAGCAGTTGTAAGTGTAACTGATGGTGCTGATATTGAAGCATCTAGTGCAACATTTGTTGCTACTACCCCTTCAGTTATAGGTGGAAGAGTTGAGGGTGATGTGAGTGTAACTTCAACACTTACCAATGAAGGGATTGTTGTGACGGTGGTAATAATGGTGGGTAAATCTACCGAACCCTATTTTGCAAGTGCATCTTGCAAGGTTTCATTAAAATCCATCATGGTAGACTCAAAAGTAGATGAAGGGATATCATCTAAAGTAGAGAAGTTGGTTATTGTAAAAAATTGACCAGCGGTTTTTGATTGCGGCATGCCCATACTTAGATCTCCATCTTCATCTTCATGATCAGAATCAGAGTCAGAATCAATAGAGTGAACGACTACTTGTGAAGTGGTTGTCGTGTCTACTTCAACTGAATGTGGTACTTCTTCTGCCTATACTTCCTCTTGTTGAGGAATTTCACCTTCTTCGACCTCCTTACCTTTTCCAGCTTCATTGACAAGTGGTTGTTCTAGCTACTTCGCCACTGCCTCCTATGATGTTGATGATGACTTGCCTTGCTTTAACCCTTTAACTGTAAATTTGATTTTGGGTCATTTACCCTTTGATTGTACCACAGGAGCTGAGGCTAGTGCTTGTGATTCCGCCCTGTTCTTGATTCTTGTTTCAGCTATTGCTATCTTGCCCAATGGACCATCACTATTGTCATCATCTCCTGAACTAGTGGGAAATTGTTTCATCCTAAGATTCTTCTTTAGAAACCAAGCATTGGTGTTTGCTATGATGGGAGAGATCCTTTGCATAATGGACTTGCTTTCCTTCTTTGACCATTGCACAAGTGGAAGTGGGGAATCATCAATCTTCTTCTCATAATAAACAGGGTCTACTATGTCATCTATATCTTCCATAGTCATGGGAATCTTAGCTAGATCCAGTTTTTCGATTTGTTCTAGAGTAAGGTGGCTGAAATCCATCCTCCTTATATCCTCCTCATTCTGACAATCCACCCAAACATCCTTAAACCTATAAACATGAGTGTATGTCCTTTTGAGTTCTCTCTTTATATCCCAAAAATCAAAATCGATTCGGGCCTTGAATCTTTTGATGGTATTCCACTGCATTTCCTCCTCCATATTTTTGGCTTTGGGATTGGTTAGCATGGAATACCTGCCAATTGACTCTAGGAATTTCAACCAAGTCTTGTGTGCTTGTGATTGTTTCTCATGTACACTAATCAGTTGTCTACATAGCTCCACAAGGACAATTTTAGTTGAAGGAAACCTTAGAAGGATGAAGGGCTCACTTGAGACGCATCCAATCTGGATATAGGTGAATGTGGGAAATTGTAGGAATACACACACAAAATGGGACACCCTGTTGTAAGTGGCCTCTAACATTCTTCTCTTCTGTAGGCCTTTATCAAAAATGCACTTCCAAACAACAAAGAAAGCATCATTAAACCTCCTGTAATGATTACCTTCATTTTTGATAGTTAGCTAATCATAGTACTCCCAAACGGGCACCACTCTTCAATCACCCTTGGTTGAAAAGCCTAGATATTGCCTGATAGAAGAAGCTACATAAACCAGATATGAGGTCATATAAAAATTTAGTGTTACCTTGACCTCTTTTAGTTGGGTGCAAAGTGCATCACCGATTTGTTCTCCCCAATCAATTCTTGTAGCTCCCTTTCTGATTATATTCATATAGTAAATCATCTAGCTTTGGAAAGAATGAGAGTCTTTTAATCCTCTCACTCTTGATAACATGGTGACCATGTCATTATACTCCTCATTAAAATCACTCCTATGGAAAGACTTAGTCCATCATGAGGTGAGGGAAGATCTAGCAGTAGAGAGATAAACAGTATTAATCACCTTTTTGCATTTATCCTCATGTTTCTCGTAGTACTCTTGAGCACTCTCTTGGGAAATATCAGCCACTTCTTTAGCTGATGAGCCTTTGAAAACACTATTGAAGAATACACTATCTAGAGTCATTATGACCTTCTAATCATCATATTTTACCTGCCTTGTGCTTGGATCAAAGTGATCAGCCACTGCTAGTACAAATTCAGGATCGTGAGTCGCAACTGGGAAGGATGCATACTTATGTAGCTCAGATTTGATTAAACTAGTCAGGCATGTAGGAGCCTTCTGAACCTGGTCAAGAAACTCTTGCATGT
The DNA here is from genome assembly GCF_030272615.1 of Cryptomeria japonica. Classification (NCBI taxonomy): domain Eukaryota; kingdom Viridiplantae; phylum Streptophyta; class Pinopsida; order Cupressales; family Cupressaceae; genus Cryptomeria; species Cryptomeria japonica. Next base: position 548,588,574 of record NC_081414.1, on the reverse strand, counting down.
CAACATGCCCAATTTTGGTGTCCCTGATCTCCTTAATGTTTGAGTCCACTGAACTCTCAGGGTACATATTGAAGTACCTGTCATACTTGTATTTCATCTTCTTTGATGATGCTTTAATTGGAGAAGGTTGTCCTGAGGAAGACTCGGGCTTCTTTGACATTCATGCATAATGAGTGCATTCAATACTGATGATTAGCCATTCATTATAATCAAGAATCATTTTTTTCTCAAACGGATCAAAAAACGGGACTTAAAATAGGCCAAGGAGTAAAAACTGCTAAAACAGTGGGTTGGAGAAAAAAGTCCGATCTGCTTCTTCAAAAACAAAACATACACATCAGAGGTTAAAACCCGATGTGCAGACTTAGGATAGGTTAACAACACATCGGAGTTTAAACTCTGATGTGCAATATGGAAAAACAACCTACACACTGGAGTTTAAAACCCGATGTGCAAGGTAGGGAAAAACAATAGCACATCGGAGTTTAAACTCTGGTGTGTAGGGAAAAACTTACAATCAACACATTGGAGTTTAAAGTCCGATGTTCTTTTAAAAGGAAAGAATCTGGTTGACATGTCAGGTTTTAAAACCCGACATGTCAACCCCCACCCATCCGCATATCGAATTTTAAAGTCCGATATGCGAAGGTTAACAAGCCACATATCAGACTTTAAAATCCGATATGCGGAGGGACAACTCTTCAGCTACACACCAGAGTTTAAAGTTCAGGGTACAGGGAAGATAAGGGTTCCAAAGGGCAATTGGGTTTTGAAGTCCGATTGCACTCCGGATATAAGGAGGCAATCAGACATCAAAATCTAATTGCCCTCCAGATCTAAATCCAAAAAACAAACAAAAACGAAAAGAGAACATGAAAACAAACAAACAAAGGCAAAATAAAAACCCGAAAAATAGAAGAACTTACCTCTTCCAATTCGCCGATGAAAAAGATCCGACAATCAGGCAAGGGAAATCCAAAACACGACGAACAGGAGCAGAGGAGGGCGTGTGGAAGAAGAAAATGGAGCACAATGAAAATTAAAATGAGCAAAATTAACTTAAAAAGAAATTTAAGAAAACCCTAATTAGCAATAAATGCTAATTAAAATAACTCGCAGTTGCATGTCGGTTTTTAAAGTCTAGCATGCAAGCCAGGGACACTTGCAAGTCGGACTTTAAAGTCCGACATGCAACTTGGTAAGCAAATCACTTGCAGCTCGGACTTTAAAGTCCGAACTGCAAGCAAAGACAACCTGCAGTTTGGACTTTAAAGTCCGAACTGCAAGCAAAAAGCTACAAATACAGTTCAGACTTTAAAGTCCAAACTGCATTGATAACAAGGAATATTGCAAAGCTAAGAAACAAGGAAAACAATAAAAATGAAAGGAAAAGAATGAAACAAACTAACCGACCGAGTTGATTAAGCTCTCTAGGAGACCATAAGGTATGAAACAGACTAGTTTCATAGGGTTGCCTCACGATTTTGGCCATACTGAAATCAAGGACAACAGCTAGCTCTAACTAGGGAACAAGCTGCACCACTTGAAGCTTGTAGAATCCAGAACTCCTAGTGCCTATATCCATGGGGCTATAGAGTCAGGAAATGAAAAGACTAAAAAGAAAAGACTATACATATTTTACAGAAAGGTAGAACTTCCTTTACATCACTCTCTATTGAGTAAAGAGCTTCAAATGTTCTCCACTATGAGGTAGCGAGAATGGGGTACCATCTGCATATGCAAGTAAGTAGCTATGCTCACCACATACTTCATGAATAGTGAAGGGACCTCTCCACAAGGAATCAAACTTTCCATGCAAACCCTTTGGTTCCCTCCTCTTGTCCCATAACAAGACTTGATCACCAACTGAGATGTCACGGGAAGTTATTTTCCTATCAAACAATGCCTTCACTTGGCTTTGGTGTGTAGCGATCCTATCCACCACTTCAGTCCTCATTTCTTCCAACTGAGAAAGAAACATAATTCGCTTATCTAGTGAATCTTGATACGTGTTGTCTTCAATGGCCTTAGCGAGCTTTAGTGCTCTCGGCATTCAACCCATACAAAAGTTGAAAAGGTGACATGGCGATTTCTCTTTTTGGAGTTATACGATCCGCCCATAGTGCATCATAAAGAGCTTTATTTCAAAACCGTTGTTTCTCATCAACAAGTTTCCTCATGATAGTGACTAGATTCTTGTTGCTTGACTCAGCCTGACCATTTCCTTGTGGATAATAGTCAAATGATTGTGAAAGAGTAATACTATGATCAAAGCAAAAGTCAATTATCTCATAAGATGAAAAACATGAAGCATTATCAGCTACAATCTTATGAGGAACACTGAACCTTGAGACAATGTTCTCCTTTGGAAACTGACAAACCACCGTTGAGGTAGATTGCTTAGTTGGAATTGCTTCCACCCACTTGGTGAAGTAATCCATTTCTGTGAGGATATATATGTGACCTATGCTTGATGTTGGATTGACAGGTCTAATGAAGTCCAATCCCCACTATTTGAAAGGCTCTTCAATTATTACTGGCTTTAGTGGAAGTGCAGCTAGTTTAGGCTTGCCAACAAATTGCTGACATTGCTCACACTTGCAAACCCAACTGTATGTATCTTTAAACAATGTTGGCCAATACTACCTAGCACGCAAGATTTTGTGTGCAGTAACAGGGGCAGAAAAATGTCCTCCACAAGCAAGATCATGAAAAGATTGAAGTAATCTTACTTGCTGTTGTTTGTCCATGCAGCGCAGGAAATTGCCATCCAGACCCTTCTTCTTTGAGCTTTAAGGTTCTCTTTTCTTTCCTTGACAGATGTGCAGGACAATCTCTATATGTCAAGAGATACGCCAAGTTAGAATACCACTCGTTAGTAGTACTAACAAATAGAACATGAGGAAGATCTTGATCAATACCTTCTTTTTCAAGTACCACTTCATCTATCGATTTATTGTCAGCTATCAACTAACATAGACCTTTTCCATGAACCAAATTAGTGGGCTTGATTTCCATATCATATTCTTGAATCTTGGCAACCCAGTTGCCCCTTTTAGTCCCAAACTCTTGTTGTGTCAGAATAGACTTGACAACAACATCAGGAACAAGAGCAATGACATGTGAATTCAGAATATAGAACCTAAAATGTTTAACCGCTTTCATAATGGCAAAAGCATGCTTCTCCATTTCTAAGTATTTCAACTCATGAGCTTTTAACGGATAACTCATGAATGTGATAGGTGATTCCACACCTTAATTGTTTCTTTGCATTAGTATAGCTGAACAAGTATGATCTGACACATAGCTATACATAATGAACTCCTTAGTATAATCTGGGCATACTAAGACTGGAGCATTTTCCATGGCTTCTTTGATCTGATGGAAAGCTTGCTTCCCTTCAGGAGTCCATTTGAAGAGAGAATTACCCTTCATCATATTTACTATATGACAAGTTTGTTCGGCGAAGTCGGTGTAGCGTCCTAAAATTGCAACACTTGCAATTTTGACTGCATTTCGGTCTTCACGATGGCGACGCAACACGCAACCTGAATGGAGACCCCGAAACTTGCTCACGACACCAAAAACTGCATTTTTCAAGTACCCTGGCCTAAACCTCCTTGCACCCTGCTATCCCGGGAGGTGGGACCAGAGCGCCCAGCGCCCTGGTTCCCAGGACCATGGCGCCCAGCGCCCTGGTCCCTGGGTCCTATTTTGGGCCCGGTCTCCTAAGGAGATTGCGGGTCTTTTTGTTTGCAATTTGGAAATTATCTTTCCTGGTCGGCCTAAGGTCGGGAAAATCAGTCTTTTAACCCTAATTGGCAAGTATATAAACTACATTTTTCTCTCTCATTTGATGGATGAAGAGAATATGTGTAAAAGGCGTGGAAACTATACTCAAGCATTCAAGCATTCAAGCATTCAAGCATTCAAGCATTCCTTCAAGCAATTGATCATTTCAAGTCTCCATTCAAGGCTAAGTGTTGCATTCAAGACAAGGATTCAACCATTGAAGAGGAGATCACATACTACTACAACATACAACATACAACATCTAAACCTTCGCACATAAGGATACAAACATCCTTAGAACAAGGTATTAGTACGTGTTTTACAGTCATTTACATTTACAACACTTGCTCATTTCTTGGTTAATTCCAAAACCGGGGTTTGACCTAAAGGCAAACCCCTAATCCCTAACCCCCCAATTGTCTTCTCTTTTCTGTGTGTAGGTTGCAGGTACGTGGCTGAAATTGAAGATCTGGAATCCTTGTGCAGAGACGAACAGATCCCCCTTCGTTTCGTGGATTTTTCGGAGGACCGTGGCGCCGGGCGCCATCGTCCCGACAACTTTTGTTCAAATTTGCAGGACAGTGCCGTATCGACATTTTACTGCTAATTCCAGGTCCGCAGCTTCATACTATATTCCTATCTCAGTTTATAAGCGAATCTTTGTCACTTTCTATGTATTCCTAGCTTAATTCTTCTATGCACATTCTTTACAAAAGAGGGTAGCCTTGCTGTCATAACCCTTGAAACTCATTTAGCATCCAATCTTGCATTGTGTGGGATTGGATCTTGTGGGTTTCAACCCCTCTTTTGAATGTAAAGTCTCTCCCCTAAGTGAAAACCATCAACCCTAGTGAATCTCCCTTCTCTCTCCTCGGAGTTGGAAGAGGGGAGAGCAACTAGGGTTCGATCGCGATTTTCCGCTTTACAGTCGGGAATGAATCTTCGCATGAAATTAACTTTTTTGAAGAAAGAATGAACGACAGTCTTACAGGTTGGCAAGGAAAGGTCACAGATTGCTTTTACCCTTTCCACATCAATTTTAATACCTTCCTTCGAAACAATACACCCAAGCAATTTACCTTCAATGACCCCCAAAATAGACTTTTTGGGATTGAGAGAGATTCCATGCTGATGATATTTTTCCAAGACTTGTTGTAGATGGGAAAAATGATCTTGGCATTCCTTAGAATAAACTGTCAGATCATCTAAATAGACAATAATGAACTTACCAAGAAAACTTCAGAAGGCCAAGTCCATTGCACGTTGGAAAGTTGCTCCTGCATTTATTAATCCAAAAGGCATCCTACGATATGCGAAGGTACCCCAAGGTGTAGTGAACACGGTCTTATGTTGATCTTTCTCCAACACTTCTACTTGATTATAACCTAAAAACCCATCCAACATGGACATCATTTCTGCTCCAATAACAACTTGTAAGACATGGTCCATGATAGGTAAAGGATAATTATCCTTCAAGGATGCTTGATTCAAGTTTTAGAAATCTACACATATCCATATTTTTCCATTCTTCTTACGTACAGGTACAATATTGGCTATCCAAGAAGAATGGTGGATGGGGAAGATTATCCTTGCTTTCAACATCTTTTGTACTTCAGCAAAGATTGTGTCGGAGATTTTTGGGTTATATTGCCTTTGCTTCTATCAGAAAGGCATAATACCTGGTTTCAATGGAATGTCATGGCGGAGCTCTTTGGGATGAAAAGACTTTAGATATTCATAGGAGTATGCTAAGACATCAACATACTGCTGCAATAATGCAACAAATTTCTCTCTTTCTCCTTGTGAGCAACATTTTCCAATGTTGATCATTTTTGGATTGTCCTCAGTCCCAATGTTTATTTGTTCATATTCCATTGACCCTATGGTTGATCTTTGCTGCTTTTTAACATAGTGATCATGCTTGTCAAAAAGCTTTTCTAACGAAACTAGACCCTTGGGGATCTTGTTTCCTTTTAATTGCAGAAATTTTTCTCCTATTTTTGTGTCAACACTTTCAATTGCATCCTTTGAAAGGCAGTGACTACCTTCAAAGTATAGATCATCAAAATTATCAGAAGTCTGCAAGAAATTTATTACATGATGATCATCATTGAACACCTGCTAATGATTAGAGTTGTCAGGAACGCTTGGCCAGAAAATAAACTCAACAACATAAGTTGATCCTGAAAAATCTTTGTGAGGAATCAAAGATGTTACTGATACTGCTAATGAGTCAGCCATATCATTGAATTCACAGGAAACCATAGATATATCAAAAGCATCAAATGTTTCTATTAGATCCCAGACAAGATTGTGGTAATGCTGCAACCTTTCACTCCTTGTTTGATATATATTTCTGATCTGATAGACTATTAACTCTACATCTCCTTGAGCATGCAAGTTCTTGATTCCCTTCTATTGAGCAACATTCATTCCCAGAAGGAGAGACTCATACTCAACAGTGTTGTTTGTGTTATTGAACTGCAATTTGAAGGAGAAAGGGAAAATATTACCCTTGGGAGAGATCAAAATGATACCGGCTCCCGATCTGGTGGAAGAATAGTTGCCATCAAACTCCAATGTCCAAACATCATCTAGACTACCAATGCTGACAGTATCAAAATGGAGAATTTCTTGTTGTGAAGTTGAAGCTCCTTCTAATTCAATAACACTACTTTCACAACTACTTTCACAATCAACTGGGAAATAATTGAGTGAAGTATCAACTTCACTCTCAGGAGTCGTCTTTAGACCATCATCAACATGCATGAAATAATTACCCATGCCTGATGATTCGAAAATAATTTGGGCCCGCTGATCGTCAAACTTGACAATGGTATGTTTTGATTCTTTTTCTAGAAGTAACCTCTGGACAACTCCTTTAATTGGGATACAAGCCTTAGTCATATCCATGTTTAACTCACCCCCAACATCTCTACAAAAATTCCTTCCCAACAATAGCCCATAGGAAAGCTGGTACATCAGCTACCAGTACTGTCATCTCGATTTTCTTTTCTGGGAATGAAGCAAAGGCAAACTGTGCATCTTTGATTTGACCAATCAAAGGAACTTGTTTGTTATCCATAGAGAAACACCTTCCAAATGTTTTGGTCAAAGTTAAACCAAGGGAATTGGCAACTTTTGATGGCATAACATTATCAGATGCCCCAAAATCAATTACGTAGTTACTAAGCTTGTAACCATTTATTAACAAAGAGATGTAAAATGGTTCTATCTTCTCAACAAGAGAAGGGGAAGATACTAGATTGTTTTTAAGAAAGTTTGATTTTGGAAGATTATTGGGGGTAGTATCTTTTTCTTTAACAAATTTGACCAAACGGTCAAATTGATCAGGGTTAGATCTCAAAAATTCTACCTTAGAAATTTGTATCTTGGGTTTCCTAGCATGATCTAGAATATCAAATGACTGAAAATAATTCATTAAAGATGAATATGCGTTCTATTTTGAGAACTTACAACATGAGGAACACTAGTCTTTGGTGCAGGTGCAGAAGAACTGACAGGTGTAGAAAAATTAATAGCAGTTGAAGGAGTACTTACACCATTATCTTTCGTGACATCCTTTGAGATAGAAGTGTCCCTTGGGGGATTTGGTATAGGAGTCCCGCGCTTAGCAATAGAAACTAGAAAATGTTGAGAATCCTTGAACTGAGCAGAATCATCATTTTTCACATTGGCAAGTGGCAAAGCCACTTGTGTTTGTGAATGAGTGAATAATGCAAAGACATCTCCTTCATGTGCATTTGATGCATCATCATCTTCCTGGTACTACATAAACCTGATGTTAGAGTCACCAGCTAAATCTACATCACCTTCTTGATGTGAATTAGCATCTTCTTCACCAAAAGGAGGAAGATCATTTTGTTCAACTTCATAGTATCTAGTAGCTGAACTTTGGGGTGGTGCTTCCAATGCAAGCCTCTCTGGAGTAGGAGGTAATTTATTCTGATTACGCATAGCGTAATTAAAAGCATTGTTTGGGTAAGTCCTTCTTGGAATGTCTCGATAAGAAGTATTTCCTTGTGAGGAAATCTGCTTCTTAAGCACCAACAACTCATTTGCTAGCTTCTATATCATAGGATCAGCGGAACTAGTTGAAGAAAGAGATGCATTGACAACTTGATTACCCCTAACCTTGTTATGATCTCTACTTATCTTGCCAACAAGGATAAGATCATCTTCAACTGATATGGCCATTTGTTGAGTTGCAGCCAAATTTGTAAGATTGTTCCTCCGCAAAAGGAAACTCACCTCTGGCAATTGGGAGTTGATGAAAAAGCATTTCAAGTTTCCAGCAGTAGATCTTGAAGCAACTGGAATTCGATTATGTAACTTATCGAACTTGGCTACAAACGCACGCATGAGTTCCTAAGGCTCTTTCTTCAACTGAGTTAATTGTGCTAATAAATCATGATCACCTTCAACAGACTTGAATCTTGCCTCAAACAACATTCTCAGAGATGCCCAATTTGTGATACAAGCATTGGGTAGATGATAGAACCAATTGACAGTAGCTCCATGCAAAGTTTCAATGAATAATGTTACTAAAACATCTTCGTGTTCAATACCAAGAACTCCACAAGTGATGTAGAAGGCAGCAATGTGTTTGTCTAGATGTTGAGCACCATCCCCAAAAATTTGGGTAATTCATGCAAAGGTGCAGTCAAGTTCAGAGGACCAAAAGAAATACCCCAAGGACCAGCAGCAGCCATCCTTAATGGATTATAAGGTGGTATTACAAAAATATTTGCTAATGGAACAACTGCAACTTGCAAAATTGATGCCTCGCTTGGTATGGGAGATCGCCGTGCAGATGGAGGAAAACTTCGTGTCCGTTGCAAAGGAGAAAACGTCCGTGGAGGTTTCACAAAGGGAAAATTGAATTGCTGCAATACTTCAAAGGTAGGATCAACAATTCCTGCTAATCGTTGCCCATGAGTGTAATGTCGATCACCCAAATTATGATTTGAAGAAAAACAACAATGTGGAAATTACAATGAAAATGCACTGCAACCCAAGAGACAAACCGGTTGCACGTCGTTCCCTAGCAGAGTTGCCAAAAAACTATTGGGTGAATATTTTGTCACCAGCGTACTAATAATAAAACATAGAATTCACACAACACTATGCTAAGAAATTAATCTCTCCTTTTATCAAGGGGAGGCTCCCTATGAAATTTCTCCTCTAATTAACAAGAAATTAAATTTGTGGGTTGGTGTTGGGCATATAACTCTCTTTTTTTAGAATCTATGTATTCTCCCTTCACCTAGTTAAAATTTCTCTACCTCTTTAGATACTTAAAGAAAAGAACTATTAATCTAACAAACTACACAAAGAGTTACTTTTAAGAAGCAGAAAGTTTCCTTTACGGTAACACTAATTCACACTAATCGTTACAAATCAAACAATTAGAAACTTAGCTTAAAGCACAAAGTCTTCAAGTATAGATTTCTAATCCATTAAACAACTAATAACCACAGCAATACAAAGCCTACTACAAGTTACTTCCTTTATCAGTAGATTTCTCAAGTATGCTAAGAGCACAAAGTCTATTGGCAAGATTTGAGAGCTCTTTAACCATGTAACAATATCTTAAAGATCAAATAAGTAAAGATAATATGTATTCAATGAACATAGGAACATTAAATAATATAAACAAATTTATTGATACAACACAAAGTTTGCAATCAACAAAAAAAATTTCTTTATTTGTTTGATTGAATTCTCACCACAAAAGCCCAAAGTCTTAATTGGGATAAAAATCCAGCAGAGTTTCACTAAGCATGAAAAAGATAAGATATTTACAAAAAGGTCCTCCTTATATAGGAAAAGAAGTTGAGAAAAAGGTGGGCACAGTTGACTTATTCAACCACACAGTCCCATTTTACTACTACTACATAAAGAAAACATATAGCTGCACAAAAATTTACAACATCTATTGGTGCAGCTGCATGAAGAAAGAGTGCCAAAAGGGGGAACTTCATTCTTGATTCTCTTCTTCGTTAAATTTTTGAAAACCTTTGAACTTGGCGAGGATGGCTTTGACCTCTGATTCGTTCGACATCAAGGTAGAACTTGTGATGATTTGAACATTGGACATTACATCTTGGATCTTCACATGCTTCTTCTTAACATCCTTCAGCATGGATGTGAGTACTTCAAAGCTGACTTGAATTTCTAACAATTTATCAAATGTATGAAGCGAGAAGTCTTGTCCCATGCATTGGTCCATCAAGAAAAGAAATTCTTGAGTGACGACTTTAGTAGTGATGAGATTTTGATCACCATCATACAAATAGCAAGGGAGATCACCTACTTTAGCAAAAATAAGGTCAACCTCATCATCACCTTCTTTCTTTTCATGATCCAGCTCTGCAATCATTAATTTCATTGTTTCTTGTTTATGAGACAATAATGACAAGATCTGAATATACTTCTCCCTTGTGGGAATTACCTTGTTCTCAACTAGGACATCTATCCTGAAATCCTCCATTTTGCTCCAAAGGGTAGTGCTTTTCACAACTTCCTCAATTTCCTATGATAAAGAGGTTTTGAGTCTTTGCATCCGACTCTAGACCACTTCATAATCATATAATAGTTCCATTGTTGAGCTCAGAAGATGAGAGCCTTCTGACCTTATCCACGAGATCCATTCGTCCATAACCTGACCTTTAGCTCCTACCTATTCAATCTTTTTGAGAGATTCAGTGTCTATTGATGACCCTATAGGTTCAACCTCTTGAGAAGATTGTGTTACCTTTAAGAGGATATTGGTCAGCTGCTCACACATCTACTTTAGGTTATTTTTCTCATCCCTCTCCTGATCCAGTCATCTTAACAAGAGTTAAGGGCTGTCTGAGAATCTAATTTCAAACTTTCATGTGTCTCCACTCCGAGCTCCACAACTTGCATGGTATAATCTTCTGATCGTATGTTTCCTTTGTCCTTGTCTGACGATGGCACCATAACTTCAGCGTATTTTCTTTTGGAAGCTGGGTCTACTACCACCTGAGATATTGTCTTTGGCTTCTTTGTTCCCTTAGGCTTTGGAGGAACCAAAACTTCAAAGTCAAATTCATCAGGAGATATCACCTATTTTTTCCTCTTAGGGGCCACTACTTCCATCCAAGGGGGTAGTTCTGGATTGGATGATGGAGTAGTAGCTCCTTACTGACTTCGGGTTGAAGATTCTGGAGTAGGTTGACTGGAACTTGGAGCAGTTGTAAGTGTAATTGATGGTGCTGATATTGAAGCATCTAGTGGAGCATTTGTTGCTACTACCCCTTCAGTTATAGGTGGAAGAGTTAGGGTGTTGTGAGTGTAACTTTAGCTCTTACCAATGAAGGGATTGTTGTGATGGTGGTAGTAATGGTGGGTAAATCTACCAAAACCTGTTCTGCAAGTGCATCTTGCAAGGTTTCATTAAAATCCATCATGGTAGACTCAAAAGTAGATGAAGGGATATTATCTAAAGTAGAGAAGTTGGTTATTGTAAAAAATTCACCAGTAGTTTCTGATTGCGGCATGCCCATAGTTAGATCTCCATCTTCATGAACATCTTCATCTTCTTGAATAGAATCAGAGTCAGAATCAATAGAGTGAACAACTACTTGTGAAGTGGTTGTTGTGTCTACTTCAAATAAATGTGGTACTTCGTCTGCCTGTACTTCCTCTTGTTGAGAAATTTTACCTTCTTCGACCTCCTTACCTTTTCCAGCTTCACTGACAAGTGGTTGTTCTGGCTCCTTCCCCACTGCATCCTGTGATGCTGATGATGATTCGCCTTGCTTTGACCCTTTAAATGTAAATTTGATTTTGGGTCCTTTACCCTTTGATTGTACCACATGAGCTGAGGATAGTGCTTGTGAGTCTGCCCTGTTCTTGGTTCTTGTTTCAGCTATCGCTGTCTTGCCCAATGGACCATCATTGTTGTCATCATCTCCTGAACTAGTGGGAAACTGTTTCATCCTGAGATTCTTCTTTAGCAACCAAGCATTGGTGTTTGCTATGATGGGAGAGATCCTTTGCGTAATGGACTTGCTTTCCTTCTTTGACCATTGCACAAGTGGAAGTGGGGAATCAACAATCTTCTTCTCATAATAAACAAGGTCTACTATGTCATCTGTGTCTTCCATAGTCATGGGAATCTTAGCTAGATCTAGATTTTCAATTTGTTCTAGATTAAGGTAGTTGAAATCCATCCTCCTTATATCCTCCTCATGCTGACAATCCGCCCAAACATCCTCAAACCTATAAACATGAGTGTATGTCCTTTTGAGTTTTCTCTTTATACCCCGAAAATCAAAATTGGTTCGGGCCTTGAATCTTCTCATGGTATTCCACTGCATTTCCTCCTCCATATTTTTGGCTTTGGGATTGGTTAGCATGGAATACCTGCCAATTAACTCTGGGAATTTCAGCCCAGTCTTGTGTGCTTGTGATTGTTTCTCATGTACACTAATCAGTTGTCTACATAGCTCCATAAGGATAATTTTATCTGAAGGAAACCTTGGAAGGATGAAGGGCTCACCTGAGAAGCATCCAATCCGGATATAGGTGAATGTGGGAAATTGTAGGAATACACACCCAAAATGGGACACCCTACTATAAGCGGCCTCTGATATTCTTCTCTTCTGTAGGCCTTTATCAAAAATGCACTTTCAAATAGCAAAGAAAGCATCATTAACCCTCCTATAATGATTAACTTGATTTTTGATAGTTAGCTGATCATAGTACTCCCAAACGGGCACCACTCTTTTGTCACCCTTGGTTGACAAGCCCGGATATTGCCTCATAGAAGCAACTACGTAAACTAGGTATGAGGTCATATAGAAATTTAGTGTTACCTTGACCTCTTTCAGTTGGGCACAAAGCGCATCATTGATTTGTTCTCCCCAATCAATTCTTGTAGCTCCCTTTCTGATTATATTCATATAGTAAATCATCTAGCTTTGGAAAGAATGAGAGTCTTTTAATCCTCTCACTCTGGATAACATGGTGACAATGTCATTATACTCCTCATTAAAATCACTCCTGTGGAAAGACTTAGGCCATGGTGAGGTGAGGGAAGATCTAGCAATAGAGAGATAAACAGTATTAATCACCTTTTAGCATTTATCCTCATGTTTCTCGTAGTACTCTTGAGCACTCTCTTGGGAAATATCAGCCACTTCTTCAACTGATGAGCCTTTGAAAATAATATTGAAGAATACACTGTCTAGAGTCATTATGACCTTCTGATCATCATCTTTTACCTGCCTTGTGCTTAGATCAAAGTGATCAGCCACTGCTAGTACAAATTCAGGATCGTGAGCCGTGACTGGGAAGGATGCATACTTATGTAGCTCAGATTTGATTAAACTGGTCAAGCGTGCAAGACCCTTTTGAACCGAGTCAAGAAACACTTGCATGTCAACATGCCCAATTTCGGTGTCCCTGATCTCCTTAATGTTTGAGTCCACTGAACTCTTAGGGTACATATTCAAGTACCTGTCATACTTGTATTTCATCTTCTTTGATGATGATTTACTTGGAGAAGGTTGTCCTGAGGAAGACTTGGGCTTCTTTGGCATTCGTGCAGAATGACTGCATTCAATACTGATGATTAGCCATTCATTATTATCAAAAATCAATTTTTTCTCAAACAAATCAAAAAATGGGACTTAAAACAGGCCAAGGAGTAAAAACTGCTAAAACAGCAAGTCGGAGAAAAAAGTCCAATCTGCTTCTTCACAAACAAAACATGCACATCGGAGTTTAAAACCCGATGTGTAGACTTGGGATAGGTTAACAACACATTAGAGTTTAATCTCCGATGTGCAATATGGAAAAACAACCTGCACATCGGAGTTTAAAACCCAATGTGCAAGGTAGGGAAAAACAACAACACATCAGAGTTTAAACTCTGGTGTGCAGGGAAAAACTTACAATCAGCTCATCGGAGTTTAAAGTTCGATGTGCTTTTAAAAGGAAAGAATCTGGTTAACATGTCGGGTTTTAAAACCCGACATGTCAACCCCCACCCCTCCGCATATCATATTTTAAGTCCGATATGCGAAGGTTAACATGCCACATATCGGACTTTAAAATCCGATATGCGGAGGGACAACTCTTAGGTTGCACACTGAAGTTTAAAGTCCAGGGTGCAAGGAAGATAAGGGTATCCAGAGGGCAGTCGGGTTTTGAAGTCTGATTGCACTCCATATCTAAGGAGGCAATCGAACTTCAAAATCCGAGTGCCCTCTGGATCTAAATCCGAAAAACAAACAAAAACAAAAAGAGAACATGAAAACAAACAAACAAAGGCAAAATAAAAACCCAAAAACATAAGAACTTACCTCTTCCAATTCGCCAATAAAAAAGATCCGACAATCGGGCAAGGGAAATATGAAACATGACGAGCAGGAGCAGAGGAGGGCACGCAGAAGAAGAAAATGGAGCACAATGAAAATTAAAATGAGCAAAATTAACTTAAAAAGCAATTTAAGAAAACCCTAATTAGCAATAAATGCTAATTAAAACAACTCGCAGTTGCATGTCGGGTTTTAAAGTCCGACATGCAAGCCAGGGAGACTTGCAAGTCGGAATTTAAAGTCCGACATGCAACTTGGTAAGCAAATCACTTGCAGTTCAGACTTTAAAGTCCGAACTGCAAGCAAAGACAACCTGCAGTTCATACTTTAAAGTCCGAACTGCAAGCAAAAAGCTACAAATACAGTTTGGACTTTAAAATCCGAACTGCATTGATAACAAGGAATCCTGCAAAGCTAAGAAACAAGGAAAACAATAAAAATGAAAGGAAAAGAATGAAACAAACTAACCGACCGAGTCGATTAAGCTCTCTCAGAGACCATAAGGTACGAAACGGACCAGTTTCATAGGGTTGCCTCACAATTTTGGCCATACTGAAATCAAGGACTATAGGATGTTCCTCAATGAAGTAATCTTCTTGTGAGTGATACTATAGCTATTAAAATGGATCCTTACAATGATGGAAAAATAATTAAAATTGGTAAGTTCTTAGAACATGATAAACAAGATGCTTATTCTTCTCTCTTACATGAATTTCTTCAAACCTTTTATTGGACTTATTCAGATATGTCTGGCATTTATCCTAAGATCATGACTCATAACATTGTGTTAATTCCCAATGTTAAACTTGTTAAATAGAAGACTAGGAAGATGAATCCCAAGATAGTATTTCTTGTTGAATATTAGAAAGAAAAACTCTTGGAAGCTAGCTTTATTTTCCCTATTGATTACTCCCTTTCAATTTTGAACATTGTTGTTTGAAGATAGCTTTAATAAGATTTGAATGTGCACTATTTTTTGAGATCTCAATAATTTTTACTTGGAAAATGATTTTCCTCTTTTGAACATTGATATGATAGTTGATTCTATTTTTGGTCATGATCTAGTTTCCTTTATGGCTGTCTTTTCTAGATACAATTAAATCCTCATTAATCCTCAAGATCAATACAATATTTCTTTCACTATTGCTTGGGTTATATTTTGTTGGGTTGTAATGCCTTTTAGATTAAATAATACTAGTGCCACCTATCAATGTTTTGTGACTCTTATCTTTCATGACTACATGCACAAAATCTTGGAGGATTAAGTTGATGATATTTTAGCTAAGTCTATCTCTTTCCAAGATCATGTCAACATCCTTGGCCATTTTTTTGAACAAATTCACAAATAGAACATGCATTTGAATCCTCAAAAATTTGGTTTTGGTATTGATAGTGGAAAGCTAATAGGACTCATTGTTTCGCATCATGGTATTAAGGTAGACACAAAGAAAATAGATGTCATTGTGAGCATGCCACCTCCTCAAAATATTTCTCATTGAGAAGCTTAGAAGGAAAAAATCAAGCTATTTGTAGATTTGTGTCACAAATTGAAGATCAAACTTTTCCTTTCACTCAATTACTTAAGAAAGACGCTACTTTTCAATGGAATGAAGATTGTCAAAAAGATTGAGGATTTTAATTTATATTTGGCTAATCCTCCTATTTTACAATCTATTATTCCTAATCAACCCTTTCTTCTATATATTGGTTTTTCTTCTCATGTTGCTGCAGCTTTATTGTCACAACATAATAGTGATGGTAAATATTGTCTTTTTTATTACATACATTGTACTTTACTTGATTATGAAGTTTGATATGCTATAATAGAAAAGAAATGTCTTTCTCTTGTCTTCACAACCCATAAGTTAAGGTGCTACCTTTTAAATATTGAAATGCATGTTATAATCAGATTTGATCCTCTAAAACATCTCTTCTCTAAAAGTAACCTTTCAGGATGCTTAGTGAAATGGGTTATGTTGTTAATTGAGTTTGATCTCAAATTTATTTCTCAAAAAGTGATTAAAGGACAATATTTAACTAACCATTTGACTGATGCTCCTTCTCCTCTCACTTTACCTAACCAAGATTCATTTCTCAGTGATATTGCTATTCCTTTAGATGTTGAAAAAACTTGAGAATTGTATTTTGATGGATCTAAGTGTTGAATAGGCTATAGTGTTGGTGTTATATTAATACCACCTTTAGAAAAACTGGTCCCTTTATCCTATCGACTAAATTTCTTATGTAGTAACAACATTCCTAAATATGAAGCCCTTATTGCTGGCCTAAAAGTGGCTTTATCCTTTAAAATTCAACACTTGTGTATCATTGTTGATGAACAATTGATTATAAGACGAGTTGTGGGAACATATCAGGCTAAAAAAAATAAACTTTCTCAATATTGTGACAGTCTTATCATTGTTAAAACTCTTTTCTTGTTATACCATACATCCTATCCTTGAGAAGGACAATCGACATGTGAATGCAATGGCAAGTACAACTTCCCTTATATCCCTTGAAGATCATTTTTTGGATTATCAATTCATCATTCATAATATTTATTCACCCATTATTTCTAATAAATCTAGTGAGGTTCTTGTTGTTTCAACTTAGACTCTGATGAGTTGTACTCTCATATTTTCCAATATTAGATTCATGGTACTTTTCCCAATTCTATAAGTAAAAATGCTAGAGCTTGAATTTGTAAACTTGCTATGCAATACATCATTCTCTCCAATGTACTTTATAGAAGGGGTTATAATGGTCTTCTTCATTGTCTCAACAAACCAAGATACCAATTTCCCTTGAGCAGGCACATTCAGGTGCTTGTGGGGGGATTTTTAGAGGAAAATATTTGGTCCAAAGGTTTCTTCCAATGAGATACTATTGGAAAACCATAGAAAAATATTCCTTTGTCTATGTCAAAAGGTGTCATTAGTGTCAACAACATAACAATTTGATTCATGCTCCCCTCATGAACTTAGATCCCAAGTTGTTTCTTGGTCATTTTTATTGTGGGGTTTGGATATTATTGGTAAAATCTCCCCTCCTTCACAAGGACATACCTTTATCATTATTTCCATAGATTACTTTACAAAGTGGATTGAGGCTATTCCTCTTTGATCCATTACAACTGATGTAATCTATTAATTCACTCTCAACAAGATCATTTCTTAATTTTGTATACATTCCACTTTTATTTCAGACAATGGTACCTCACTTAAGACAAAATATGTTATCCTAAATAAAATGGCCAATACGAATTCTCTAATCGGATTATTGAACAAATCCTCTATAAGACTATCAATAAGAATGGTAAGGATTGGCACACTCAATTAACCAATACTTTATGACTCTATAGAGTTAATGTTCATATAGCTACAAGTGAAACTAGTTATAATCTTTCTTATGGTGATAACACAATTATGCCTTTAGAGTTAGAGATTCCTTCACCATGAACTTTTCTTAAGGAAATATTTGATGATGACTCTTATTGAGAGAAATGACTTCAACAATTTGAGATGCTTAATGAACAACGTATAAATTCTTTAGAAAATATTCAATCTTATTGAAAGACATTGTAGTGAATCTATAACAATAAAGTTATCCAACGATCTTTCTTTGTAGGTGATTTAGTGCTCTATGAGAATCAACACAACTTAAACACTTTAACAAGAGAAAAAGAAAAATTCAGCTTGAATTGGCTAAGATTGTACATCATCATAGACATTCATGGATCAGGTGCTTACAAGATAGAAGATATGGAAGGTATGCCTCTCAAAGAGCCCACAAATTCTATGCATATTTTTATATACTGATGCAGGAGCATCCCCGGTTCATAGTATTCTTGCATCAACCAAAAATATTTCCTTTCTGTTTTGCTTTTTGTTTGCAATTTCAGCATTTATTTCTATGTGTCTCGGATTTGGCTCACCGTAACTTGTGGAGTTGGATTTTTCTTGAATACTTGATCATCTTCCTTATTCCCAAACTGTGGAGCATTTGGGTCTCTGGCAAGTTATCGCTACCGATTTTCGTGATAGTTTTCTGTTACCAGTTGCCTGGATCTATTTGCATTGATGATCTATCGAATCCCTTCTGTAGCTTGTGGAGCCCTGAGCATTGATTTCGATGTTCCTTAGCATGTGGATGAACTTTTATTGCGATCTATACTTCATCCTTTGGATTTTACGAGGGAATTTCTTCAGTGGAGGCTGACCTTGTTGGTTTTGCACATTATGTCTTTTTCTTTAGGTTTTGATCCCTTTTTGGGCCGACTCGATCCCCTTGAATCATATAAATAATTCTAATAGAGAGTTATAATGTAATCAAGAAGTTAGACTAAGCATATAAGATAGATCTTAAGATTGGAGGTCCCAGTTATAACCTGTTCTGTATTTTGAGCATGTTTTAGCAGGCCTGTGAGCCGGTTTTTGTAACCAGGTTGTTACCAGTTGGTTGTAAACAATTTTCATGATATAATTCAATTTGTTATGCATTGCCTCCATCATGTCCTTATATTTCCATTGTGTTTACTCTTACTGACCGGTCTAGACTGATCCCTTTGAGGTCCCTCCTAGCAGTGACTGCTTCAAGTGGTATCGGAGCAAGCTTTCATTCCAAAGATTGTGTTGTCATGAGAATTTTTTTGTAGGGTGGCGAACTATGAATCTGACCTACAACTGTCAAGGACCGATGTAAAGATGGTGCAAAGAAGAAATAGGAATGGTGGAGCATGTGGGAATGCAAACCCTATTGTGATGGAAATGTTGCAAAGAATAGTAGCCTGGTTGGAAGCCATGGAAACAACCCAAAGAAGAGACTGACACATTGAAGATGCAAGTGAAGATGAAGGAGAAGAAGCTCTGATAGAACAACTAAACCCATCGGTGGTTGATCCGAATGAGGAAAGGTTTTTAAGGGTTTTGAGTAGGGTGAATACCAAACCTCATTTTAACCCACCGAAATATGATGGAAAGTTGGATTCAGATGAATTGATGGATTGGATCTTAGAGATGGAGAAATATTTTGATTTTAAAAACACTACAGAAGAAAAGAAGGTGAAATATGCATGTACCTAGTTGAAAGGTCATGTATCTCTTTGGTGGGAGCATTTGCACATTGATAGACAAAGAAGAGGTAAGGAGAAGATCAAGACATAGGACTAGATAGTTGCTAAGTTGAAATCAAAATTTATGCGAGCTAATTATCAGATAAATATGTTCTGGAAGTTGCAAAATTTGAGATATAAGGAATCTAGTGTGAAGGAATACACCGAAGCATTTTACAAGTTGAATATCAGATCCAGACATGTTGACAATGAAGTTGACTAAGTTGCAAGATATTTGAATGGATTGTGGGTGTCTATACAAGATGAACTCAGTTTGATCAAATTACAGAGTGTTGAAGAAGCTTACTAGAATGCTCTCAAGGTAGAAGAGAAGCTAAACAAAAGACATGAACAAAGGAAGAGAGGCAAAGGTGGAAGGTTTTTCGGAGGAAGATTTCAAGGAGGAAGAGGATATACCAGAGGTAGAGAAACCTATGCAGATCAGAACAAGGAAAAAGAAGTGAGAAAATAAGGTAATTCATATTGGAAAGATGATAGAAATTTCTACTGGAGGAGAGAACCGGATGGCTACTAGAATGAGAATTTTGGAAGACAAGACAAGAGAGTATTTAGAGGAACTTTCTATAAGTGTAGAGGAGAAGGACATCATTCTTTCGAGTGTAAGAAGATAGAGAATACCGGAAGAGAAATAGTGGTGGAAAAAAACCCCACCAAAGCAGACAATAAACTAGAAGATGGAGAACTATTGATGATGAGGAGAGCTTTGTGTCATACCGAGAGAGATTAAGAGCCCTTGCAAAGGAAGAATTTTTTCAAGACAAGATGTAAGGTATCTGGTAAGTGCTATAAAGTTGTTATTAATAGTGGTAGTTCAGATAATCTTGTTTCAGAAGAGATGGTGAATAAGTTGAATTTGGAAAGATTGAAGCACCCTAAGCCTTATCAGATAGCATGGATTTAGGATGAACATAAGTTGTTAGTAAGTGAGAAATGTTTGGTGAAATTGAAAAATGAGAATTAACATGATGAAGTCTTGTGTAATATTATACCTATGGATATTTGTCATCTTTTGTTGGGTAGACCTTGGCAGTTTGATAGACAGGCAATACATAATGGGAGGATGAATACATACACTATTGTGGCCAATGGGATGAAGCAAACCTTTTTTCTCTTGGAGGAACCTTTGAAGAGTGAAGTATGTACAAATGCTAGAATCTGTTTGGTGGATGGAAGGAAATTCCTAGATGGATTGATACATGAGAATGTGTGTTTTGCCTTAATTCCTAAGAAAATTGAGAATTTGGAGCATGAAGAGGAACAACCAAAAGAGATAAAATATTTGCTGACAGAATATGAAGACATCATTTCAGTTAATGGGCCCGATGGATTTCCACCTTTGAGAAGTATTAGTCATCGCATGGACCTGGTTCTTGGAGCTAGTTTGCCAAACAGAGCTGCACACCGGATGACATTGATAGAGAATGAAGAGTTGAAAATACAAGTGTAGGAGTTGTTGAAGAAAGGTTTGATCAGAGAAAGTTTGAGCCCTTGTGCAGTACCAACAATATTATCACCTAAGAAGAATGGAGAGTGGAGAATGTGTACCAATTCTAGAGAAATAAACAAGATTACACTAAAATATCGGTTTCCTTTTCCTAGGATGGATGACATAATGGACTGTTTGATTGGAGACAAATACTTTGCAAAGATAGACTTGAAGAGTGGATATCATCAAATCAGGATTAGAGAAGAAGATGAGTGGAAGATAGCATTCAAGACAAATGAAGGAATGTAAGAATGGTTAGTGATGCCTTTTGGATTAACTAATGCACTGAGTACTTTCATGAGGTTGATGAATGAGGTATTGAAGAAATTATTGGGTAATTTTGTTATTGTATATTTGGATGACATTCTGATTTTTAGTAAGACAAAAGAGGAGCATTTGCATTTAAGACAAGTTTTGTAGAGGTTTAGAGAAGAAAAGTTGTTAATAAATCTAAAGAAATGTACTTTCATGAAAGATGAATTAGTCTATTTGGGATTTGTGATATCTAAGGATGGATGGACCCTAAGAAATTAAAAGCAATTGTTGAGTGGCCTACACCGGAGAGTATTGAAGAGGTAAGATTATTTCATGGATTGGCTAGTTTCTACTAGAAATTCATCAGAAATTTTAGTTTAGTTTGTAACCCTATGAATGAGACCATGACAGGAGATTGGAAGGAATTCAAGTGGACCACCAGAGCAAACAAAAGTTTTGAACTGTTAAAACAGAAAATGACTGAGCAACGTGTGTTGGCTTTACCAGATTTCAATAAAGTATTTGAAGTGGATTGTGATGCAAGTGGAACAACAATAGGAGCAGTAGCTTATTTTAGTAAGAAATTGAATGATGCCCGGAGGAGATATTCAATGTATAATCAAGAATTTAATACCATAGATCAAGCCTTGAAGAAGTGGATACATTACCTGTTTCCTAAGGAGTTTGTGTTGTATACAGATTATCAAGATTTGTAGTATTTGAACAATCAGAGTAAGTTGAGTCAGAGACATATGAGATGGGTAGAATTTTTGCAAAGTTACACCTTTGTGTTTAAGCATAGAAGTGGGAAATCTAACAAAGTTGTTGATGCATTGAGTAGGAGAAGGAATTTGCTGATAGAGATGAGAGTGACGGTATTAGGATTTGAGGAATTGAAGACCTTGTATGATGATGACCCAGATTTTGCAGAACCTTGGAGAGCATGTAGAGAACTAGTTACGATAGATATAAGCAAGTGGTCAGATTACTTCATTCAAGATGTGATGTTATTCAAAGGAATACATTTGTACATACCTAAGAGTTGTATGAGGGAGAAGATGATAAAGGAGAAACACAGTGGAAGATTAGCCGAACATTTTGGTATTGAAAAAAAAGTACCATTGGTGAGTGAGCATTACCTTTCACCCCAGATTCATAAGGATGTTAGGAAATATGTGCAAAGTTGTAGAGTTTGTCAAGTTTCAAAGGGTAGTAGTTAGAATGTGAGATTGTATAAACCTTGACAGTACCGGTAAGACCTTGGGAGGATATAAGCATAGATTTCATACTTAGATTGCCTAAAACACTGAGAGGGAATGGTTCTATATTGTGATAGTTGATAGATTCTTGAAGATGGTTCATTTTATACCTTGTAAAAAGACATCAGATGCATTACATGTAGCAAACCTATTTTTCAAGGAAGTAGTGATATTGCATGAATTACCTAAGAGCATAGTTTCAGACAGAGACACTAAGTTTGTTGGCTATTTTTGGAGAACACTTTTGAGGAAGATGAAGACAAATATAAAGTTTAGTTCTACTTTTCATCCATGGACTGATGGACAAACATATGTAGTTAACCGTATTTTGGGAAATTTGTTGAGATGTTTAGTTGGAGATAAAACTAGAAGTTGGGATTTGATTCTTGCACAAGAAGAGTTTGCCTACAATAATTCAGTAAACAAGAGTACCAGAAGAACACCTTTTGAGATTGTTACCAAAGTACATCCTAGAGGTATATCAGAATTAGGAGATATTAGCAAAGAAGACCAAAGAAGTTAAGAAGCAGAAGAATTTGCAGATCACATGAAGGACTTCCACATTCAAGTTAAGAAACATCTGGAGGACATGAACAACAAGTATAAGGAGAAAGAAGATGAGAAGAGGAGACATAAGCAATTTGAATTTCACAAGGAAGTGATGGTGTATTTGAGAAAATAAATATTCTCAGTTGGAACTTATAGCAATTTGCAAATGAGAAAGTTTGGACCTTGCAGGATCTTGAGAAAGTTGAGTCCTAGGAATGCATATGAAGTGGAGTTACCGAATAGTCTGATTATCTCACCCGTGTTTAACATTGCAGATATTCACCAGTATCATGAACCATAATTCAGTGAGGGTAGTATTGCAGACTTGGAGAAAGAGTTACCCCGAAAGGAACCAGATCAGATTGAAGACATTTTGGATAGTAGGATTGGGCGTAGTACCCGGAGCAGTCAGTATAAGGAATATCTTGTGAAGTGGAAGGACAAACAAGTTCAAGATTTATCTTGGATTTCTCAGGAATAGGTAGAATGCCTTGGTTTTCCACTAACCTCAGCAAAGTGAGAGACTCACTTGTTTTCAACAACCCCAGATGTTTGATGCAGGAGCATCCCCGGTTCATAGCAATCTTGCATCAACCAAAAATATTTTCTATTTGTTTTACTTTTTGTTTGCAGTTTTAGCATTTCTTTTTGTGTATCCTAGATTTGGCTCACTGGAACTTGTAGAGTTGGATTATTATTGAAGACTTTATCATCTTCCTTATTCCCAAACTGTGGAGCATTTGGATCATTTTCCGACAAGTTATCGCTACCGATTGTCATGACAGTTTTATATTACTAGTTGCCTAGACCTATTTGCATTGGTGATCTATCGGATCCCTTCCATAACTTGCGGTGCGGAGCCCCGAGCATTGATTTCGATGTTCCTTAGCATGTGGCTGATTTCTTCCCCTGAACTACACTTCATCCTTTAGATTTTCCAGAGGAATTTCTTTGGCGGAGGCCGACCTTGTTGGCTTTGCACGTTAGGTCTTGTTCTTCAGGTTTTGATCCCTTTTTGGGCCATCTGGATCGCCTTGGATCGTATAAATCATTTTAATAGAGCATTAAAATGTACTCAAGAAGTTAGACTCAACTTAGAAGATAGATCTTAAGATCTGAGGTCCTAGTTGTGACCTGTTATGTATTTTGAGCATGTTTTAGCAAGCATGTGAGCCAGTTTTTGTAACCAGGTTGCTACTGGTTGGTTGTAAACAATTTTCATGATATAATTCAATCTGTTCTACATTGCCTCCCTTTGTTTACATTGTGTTTACTCTTGTTGACTAGTCTGGATTGATCTCTTTGAGGTCCCTCCTAGTCGGTGACTGCTTCGGATACCATGCTTAATTTTCTCCTTTTCTCTTTTCTTTTTCTATTTCCTCATCTTCATTGAGTGGTATGCTAGAATGTTTATCATTGAAACATGTTATATTAGATAGAATTATTATTATGCATTGCTTAATTCTTGACAAAATTAGTTTGCCTTGAACTAATTATGTAGTTTCTTAAGAATTTACATTTCTTTATTTTAGCTTATCATTCAATATTTCAATGTACTATGTTACGTAGATCATGGTTTGTTTAGTTAGCACATATTTTAGTTAGGTCAAACATATATTTAACTTAGCATAGGAACATTACATAATCAATAGTATAATTTAATTAAACACTTAGGTTGTTTAGTTAAATCACACATGTATCAATTTAATCATGACAATATTGATTAATCAATCACATGAGCATTAAACTAGACACACATGTTCATTACCATACTTGTTAATTTTAATCAAAGCAATATAACACATTATTTTGTATTTAAAGGAAAAAATATGAGAAAGATCATTATATACAAGTTTCAATATAAATTACATATCACAATATCACCACTCATTCAAAATATGGTGTCTAGTGATGTACAAGCATCTACCTTGCAGGCGATGGCTACCCGAGCACTCAAGTCCTAGACATGGTGGTCCCATGGAGGTGTGTCTATGAGATAACATCAAGTGTGAGTAAATCCTAGAGGAACTTCTCCTGTCTCTCTCCAGCATAGTTCACCTCTATACACTTTTGTCTCTACCCTAGACTTCATGAGCTCATGCTATAGTCATTACCTCTCCTCATGTGCAACCTCTAGCTTTGTCTTGGTAGCATCAAAGACATCCTTATGCGTCTGCACACTCTATTGTGCTCTACATGTGATCTGAGAGGACCCTGGGATGTGTGTTGATATGATGAAATATCCAAGAAGGCGGTGAATGAATTTGAACCATCCCTATGCATAAGTTGTGGGAGGGAAAGAAAAAAAATATACATATATCATAATCAAAACATAAAAAAATCAATATATCTAAATCAATCACAATTCATACTTGGATCCTCTTCCTACCAAGTAGGATCAAAAGAGGCCAAAGACCGAGATGCTATGGTTTGGGTAATACTTCTATTGGAATCTCCTCACTCATATCACCTTGGCATCTCATAATGTAGTGATGGTGGTGATAACCTATGTGCTCTCAAGGAAGGCCTCTATGGGGACATGTCATCATCCTTTACCTCTACCTCTTACTCTCTATCCTCTAACTATTGAAGTTATTCATCTAGGATCTCCTCTTTCACCTAACTAGGAGCACCACTCTCACCCTACTCCTTCTCCTCACCTTCATCACTAATATCTCTAGTTGTCTCATCCTCTTTCTCCTCACTAGCTAGATTTGATGATATGACCCATGGATAATGTTGGAACCTTCTAATTTTTGAAAAAAATTAGAGGTTGCCATATAAATTTTTCTAAGGTATGAAAAAGTACACAACCGAAAAGCTATTAGAGAAGGCCTTTTTGTGAGCTAATAAGTTGGGATCTAGTAAACTTCATGAGAAATCACTTGGAGAATGTGTTGGAAACATTCCATTAAGTCCATATATCCATTTGCAAGCTCCTACAACCAATTTTAACATGTTTTTGATGCACCTACTTTTAGGGGTTTGCACAAATATGCATAGTTCACATTTCCAGGAAAGCCTGAGTAGACTACTTTGGAGGTTTATAACTTGCACCTTGTTAATTATCATGAGGAAATTCTTGTTCTCCCGTGTTCCCTGCCCTGCTCATTTTCATACTCTTATGATTTCATTTGACCTATGTTCTGAAGCCAAATCATTTGCAATTTGTTGTTTTCTGCAAATCAAACAGTGTAAAACAAGAGTTCAGTACCCTTTTTGGAATTTTGTATTTCACACTCGGTTGACCTACAATTACAAGTGGTAGTAAACCATGAATCTCTATAGGTTTTTCTACCATCTACCCAATTTTTAGCCCCCCAACTCTTCATTTGGTATGTTTTCAAGGCTCATTCCATATGGACTTTTTTAGTATTTCAAAAATAGCATGTAAATGGGCCACTTTAAGCATTAATATCTTTCACTCGGATGATTATTTTCTCAAGCCAATTGGTCCATGAGATTCCTTGTAGTGAAATGAGTATGTGTGCTAGTTTCCAACTCTTCATGATTTCATTTGATATGTTTTCAAAATTGTTTTGAAACTAGGTTTGAAGAGATTTTTGGCAGTTTTCAGTGCAGAAACAACTAAGCGGTGAACTTTGATGATTAATATCTTTCATCTCAGGAATCATAAAGAAAAATGATTTTGCAGGGTGATTAATAGTATATCAGTCTATATTTGTGTTAGATGGCATGGTCTCAAGTGGCCATTTGAGTGGTTTTTGAAGGCGGTTACCGTGGCAACAGAGGTGGTTTTGGTCATTTTGCAAAACAGTAAAAATCAAGTTTCAATGATTAATTTTTTGCAGATGATTGATCCAAATAGATATTCTAATGGTTCCAGATCAGTGGTAATATTTTATTATTTTAATCATTATTATGATTTAAATAATAATTACATGGGTAAATTGGGAAAAATGGTTCAGGAAATTAGTTAATAATGTTTTGAGATAGCATCGTTAAATATATTATTTGGTATTCAAAATATAATTTAATTCATTTTATAATGATTTTATATGAAGATGTGTATAACATTTGGTGGGCCCGAAAATAAAATTTTAAAATCAAGTGTCGTATAACAGGGGGTGATGAATTATTTTAAAAGTAAATTACAAATTTGCTTTTCTTTATTAAGTATTATCTCTCGTGCAACTTTCTTTTAATCTTTGAAATCTCATGATCCCATGATGGGAAGAAGCGAGGCTGTTACTCATTGTGGCATTGCGATGAGGAGATACTTTGCCCTAAATATGTGATGCGAGTTGGAAGCTAGGGTTTTGCAATGTCAGTTTTCAGAGTCTTTTTCAATGTCGGTTATGTTAATGCCGAATGTGGAAGCAATGACATGGCTTATGAAATATCTAGAGAGTATGTCTTGAGGAATTATGGTGTCATGGCATGCCAAGTTTTGCAGAAACACACTGGGTGATAGTGTTATTGAAAATTTCAATGCAAATATATTTGGTGGATTCACCGCCAAATATTAGAACCTTTACCAAAGTCCTCTGTGCTTATGTCAATTTGGGAGCTATGTTGATTTGGGAGCTGTTTGTTGGTATTTTGGTATGGTTTTGTCATTGATGTCAACACCTACTAACACTTATCAACTCTGGCACTTTGGAGGATCAGTAATGTTCACCCGCAAGCAAGTGACTTATGCACAGTCACCGGTATCTGATACACCGGCAGGATATAATGTTCACCGCCACTTAGAATGATACGAAAAACACCTGGTTATGTCGAAGACATCATTTAGACACTTTATCTTGGAGATTTGTTCATTGGCATATTCATATTTGCATATTTGTTGTTACCGACAAATAGGTCCAGGTTATGCACCGACAGGCTTATCTATTCTAGATCAGCATGACATGCTTTGGAGATGATTTTGTTGTTATTATAAATACATTAAGCCGACATGTTGAATTGGATATTGCATCAGCTATTGATTTACTTGTAATTGTTTTATTGTAATATCTTTTAGAGCCGACCTACTAAAATTGGTCTTAGGTTATGGTATATATGTAAGATCTTATTTGTAAGATCGATATGCGATAAGGATAAGGAATTGTAAGAAGGTATATGCGAGAATAAGAAGAGCTATACACGTAGACATCATTTCAAGGTGAAGCAAGGTATTTGTAAAGACAATCAGAACTACACTGGTACTGAATCCAGCATATGAAGATGTTATTTTGAGCAGTACATTCTTATTGGATTTAACCATCCAATTATAGTCAGTGTGACTCCTATTTGTGTTTGAGCAGTGAGCTCTAGGCGCTTGGCCCTTTTACATGTGTAGACCCCATTTGTATACACATACTATCTGCAGTAGTATCATCTGATTGTGGGTAAGGTTTCACACCATGTTTTTTCCCTTTACAGGGTTTCCATGTACAAATATTGGTGTTATGTGTTGTGGATGTTATTGTCTTTCTGTTTCATGCATTAATCTAAACCAGTACTGTAATTAACTGATAAACTATCCACTGACATAAAGTTTGGTTTACCGGTATTAAGCATTAAGGTTGGTTAAGTTGTTTTTGGTTTGAATTATTTGACAATTGATTCACCCCCCCCTCTCAGTTGTCTCCGGGACCTAACAATTGGTATCAGAGCTGAGTCCTCTTTTTACAAAAGTTTAACAGCTTGAGCAGATCCAATTTCTACTAACTATTTTAGGAAGGACAATCCTAAACTTGATGGAACCAACTATGGAATATGGAAGATCAGAATGGAGACACATCTAAATTGCATTGAAAAGGACATCTAGGATGTTACAAAGAATGGCTATACAACTCCTACAACCAATCAGCCTAATCCACCAAAATTGGCTAAAGATGAGGAAAATGATTGCAAAGCAAGAGAAGCACTTTTGAGCACATTAACAGATCAGAAAATCATGGGATTATCAGATAGGTCTACTGCTAAAGCTATTTGGGATCAATTAGAAACATTGAATGAAGGAGATTCCACAGTCAAAATTGCTTTTATGGAAAGAGTAAATGAATTTGTTTTGGGTATTAAATGTTGTGGAGGAACCTTAAGTGAAGATAAAATTGTTTCAAAAGTTTTAAGAGGATTTCCACCAGCATATAAAATGAAATTTATTGCTATAAATGAGTTAAGAACAATGCCTAATACATCAGTAACTAGGGATACATTGATTGGAAAACTTTCAGTTTTTGAAATTGAGGAATTCGGTCTTGTTGCTACTATATAGATAGATTTAGCTTTTAAGGCATCAACATCATCTGCACCATCATTTGACAAGTCTGATTGGAAAGCCTTTTATACAAGAGAACTTGAGGAAAGTGGGAGAGAAAATGAAGAACTTGAAGAACTTGAAGCACTATTTGCAAGGAAAAAGCCTAAAGGTCCAGTTGGAAGTAAGTATGAAGGTAAAGCACCCTTTAAATGCTTTAACTGTAATAAGATTGGTCATATGGCTTCTAGATGCCCTGATAGACATGCTAGACTAAGAGAAGAAAGCTAGAAGAACATACAAGCCTAACCCTAAATATCAGAGATACAGATTTAAGAAGAATAAAGATAAATCTTGTTATCTCACTGATGAAGGAGTCACAGATGATTCTGATGAAGATCCGACAGACAATGGATGGGTTTTTGTTGCTATAATAGAAGATCAACTGGCACCTACTGTTCAACCGGTAGAGCAGGCCCTAGCAGCTAAAGTTGAAGTTAAGGATGAATGGATCATTGATTTAGGATGTTCACATCACATGACTAGTAATAAAGGTAGATTCTTGAACTTTCAGGAATATAATGAAGGTCTAGAAAGATTTGGAGATGACAAAGCTTGTTTAATCAAAGGAAAAGGTACAATATCTCTTGATGGTAAGCATAATACTGACAATGTTTACTATGTAGAAGGTTTAAAGCATAATCTTTGGAGTGTTGGTCAATTAGTTGAAAAAGGATTTTAGTTACAATTCAAGAATGGTAAATGCAAAATTATGAACAGAACTGGTTTGGAAATTGCAACCGGTAATCAAACTAGAGGTAACATCTTTCATTTGAATAACAATGAAAAGACATGCTTGATTGCACATATTGATGAAAGTTGGCTATGGCATAAGAGACTCTGTCATTTAAATTTTGATTGCATGGTAAAAATCAGTACTACTAAGGCAGTTAGAGATTTACCTAAGATTGTCAAACCTCACAATCTAGTATGTAAGGAATGTCAATTTGGGAAACAAGTTTGAGCATCTTTTAAAAGTATTCTAGAAAAATAAAATAATGCTCTTGACTTAATTCATACTGATTTATGTGGTCCAGCTAGAACTAAAAGCTTACAAGGTGATAGATATTTCATGCTAATCATTGATGACTATTCTAGAATGTGTTGGGTTACTTTTCTCAGAGAAAAATCAAAAGCACTTGGAAAGTTCAAACTATTCAAAGAAATGATAGAGAATGAAATCGGTAAGACAATTAAATGTTCGATATCAGATCAAGGAGGAGAATTCACATCTAAGGAATTTAATACATTCTGTGAAGTGAATAGAGTCAGAAGAGAGTTATCAGTACCCCAAACACCACAACAGAATGGAGTTGTAGAAAGGAAAAATAGAACTATCTTGGATGCAGCTAGAAGTATGTTATCTGAAGCAAATCTACCACATGTATATTGGAGAGAGGTAGTGAGCACATCGGTCTACATATACAACAAAGTTCACATCAAAGGAGAAACCGATAAGACCCCTCATGAACTATGGTTTGGTATTACTCCTACTCTTAAATATTTTAGAATATTTGGAAGTAAATGCTATATTAGAAGAGATGAGTATATTGGCAAATTTGATCCTAGAAGTGATGAAGGAATATTTATTGGTTGTTCATCTAAGAGCAAAGCATATAGATGTTTTAACAAGAGATTGCAGAAAATTGTTGAAAGTGGAAATGTGAAGATTGATGAACAGTTTAGAGGAACTTCAAGGTATATAGACTCTGAACCAGCAAAAGAAATATTGGAAAATGAAACTACAGTGAATCAACCGGTATAGAATGAAGATCCAGTTACACCGGTATCATCTGAAAATTCCATTGTAACTGAGGAAAAACAACAAACAAAGACACCTCGGTATGTAAGACTGAATCACTCTAAAAATCAGATAATTGGAAACAAGTATCAAGGAGTTATGACAAGAGGAAGATTGGAAAATGATGAGGTATTTCTTATTTCTCAAATTGAACCATCATCAATTAATGAGGCATGTAAAGATAAACACTGGATTAAAGCTATGGAAGAGGAACTAGAACAAATTGAGAAAAATAACACATGGACATTAGTTCCCCGGCCTAAAGAAAAAAATGTGATTGGAACAAAATGGGTATTCAGAAACAAACTTAATGAAGAGGGTAAGGTAATCGAAAATAAAGCAAGACTAGTGTGTAAGGGATATTCTCAGAAAGAAGGAATTGATTATAATGAAACCTTTGCACTGGTAGCTAGAATTGAGGCAGTCAGATCATTCTTGGCTTTGGCAGCACACAAGAACTACAAAGTATATCAAATGGATATTAAATGTGCATTTTTGAATGGAGATATTGAAGAAGAAGTTTACATTGAGCAACCTGATGGATTTTCTTTGACAGATAACAAAGATATGGTTTGAAGGTTAAGAAAAACTCTGTATGGGTTGAAGCAAGCTCCAAGAGCTTGGTATGCTAGATTGGATAAGTATCTTTTGAAGATTGGATTTTCTAAAGGTAATGCTGACAACAACTTATATTACAAAGTGACTAATGATGAAATCTTGGTTATAGAAGTTTTTGTTGATTATATAATATTTGGAGGAGAAGATGAATTATGTAAAGACTTTTCTATTGAAATGCAGTATGAATTTGAAATGTCTATGATTGGAGAGATAAAATTCTTTTTAGGATTGCAGATTTCACAAACTGATAAAGGTATATTCTTGAGTCAATCCAAATACTTGAAAGAGTTACTAAATACATTTGGGATGGAGAACTCTAAACTGGTAAGTACACCTATGACTACAAATGACAAATTATCACTAAGAGATGAATTTACACCTATTGATCCAACTAGGTACAAATCTATGATAGGAGGCCTACTGTATTTGACATAAACAAGACCTGATATTATGAATGTAGTATGTATTGTTTCAAGATTTCAGAGTAATCCTAGAGAAAATCATGAATCAGTAGTAAAAAGGATATTTTGGTACTTACAAGGTACTCCAAATCTTGGCTTATGGTATCCTAGAGATGAAAAATTTGAATTATGTGCATACACAGATGCAAATTGGGTAGGAGATGTGGATGACAGAAAAAGCACCAGTGGTGGAGCATTTTTTCTTGGAAGAAGATTAATTTCTTGCTTGAGTAAGAAACAAAGTTGTACATCTTTATCAACAGCAGAACCAGAATATGTTGCAGCAACAACTAACTATACATAAGTATTATGGCTTAAGCAAATGTTGAAGGACATAAAGGTAAAATGCAAGGAACCTATAACTATCTATTGTGATAACACTGTAGCAATTGATATATCTAAGAATCTGGTATTACATTCTAAAACCAAACATGTTTCTATCAAACTGAATTTTCTAAAAGAGAATGTTGAAGCAAAAGAAGTAAAACTGGTTTATGTGAATACTAAAGAGCAGATTGCAGATATTTTCACTAAACCTCTACCTAAAGAGACCTTTGAATATCTTAGAGATCAGCTTGGGGTCATACCCCCACCGGTAGAGACTTAGACAGTTGATGTTTGTCATCAACCAGTAGAATTAACAGAGAAATCTTTTACTCTGACTTTGATGAGAAGAGCTACTTCTCAGGGGGAGTAGTTGGCATACTGAATTGGTTGGTATTTTGTATTTACATCTGGTTTTGTATTGGCTTTGGCATTTGATGTCAAAGGGGGAGAGATATCTATTGAAAAACACATTATCTTTTGGGGAGAGATTATTCATTGGGGGAGAGATTGTTACTTTGAGATTGATTACTCTCTGTATCTAAGTTTTGATTTTTAAGAGATTATTGGTTTTTGGTATTTGGCATTTCTATTTTGGCACTTTGATGGTTTTTCCATCTTGTGTTGCCATAAATGCCAAACGGAGAGACTGTTGGTATTTTGGTATGGTTTTGTCATTGATGTCAACACCTACTAACACTTATCAACTCTGGCACTTTGGAGGATCAGCAATGTTCACCGGCAAGCGACTTATGCATAGTCACCAGTATCTAGTACACCGATAGGATATAATGTTCACCGACACTTAGAATGATATGGAAAACACCTAGTTATGTCGAAGAAATCATTTAAACTTTTTCTTGGAGATTTTTTCATTGGCATATTCGTATTTGCATATTTGTTGTTACCGGCAACTAGGTCCAGGTTATGCACCGGCAGGCTTATCTATTCCAAATTAGCACGACACACTTTGGAGATGATTTTGTTGTTATTGTAAATACATTAAGCCAACATGTTGAATTAGATATTGCATTGGCTATTGATTTACTTGTAATTGTTTTATTGTAATATCTTTTAGAGCCGACCTACTAAAATTAGTCTTAGGTTATGGTGTATATGTAAGATAAGTGATAAGGATAAGGAATTGTAAGAAGGTATATGCGAGAATAAGAAGAGCTATACACGCAAACATCATTTGAAGGTGAAGCAAGGTATTTGTAAAGACAATCAGAACTACACTGGTACTGAATCCAGCATATGAAGATGTTATTTTGAGCAGTACATTCTTATTAGATTTAACCATCTAATTATAGTCAGTGTGACTCCTATTTGTGTTTGAGCAGTGAGCTCTAGGCGCTTGGCCCTTTTGCATGTGTAGACCCCATTTGTATACACATACTATCTGCAGTAGTATCATCTGATTGTGGGTAAGGTTTCACACCATGGTTTTTTCCTTTACAGGGTTTCCATGTACAAATATTGGTGTTATGTGTTGTGGATGTTATTGTCTTTCTGTTTCATGCATTAATCTAAACCAGTACTATAATTAACTGATAAACTATCCACTGACATAAAGTTTGGTTTACCGGTATTAAGCATTAAGGTTGGTTAAGTTGTTTTTGGTTTGAATTTATTTGACAACTGATTCACCCCCCCTCTCAGTTGTCTCCGGGACCTAACACTGTGTTTCAATTGCCATATTGGACATGAATGAGATTTGCACAATCACAGGTTGGGTTTGTGAAAAAAAATTTGACAGATGCATCAGAGAGATGCTTAGGGAAATATACAAATTGAATAGTACAAGGAAGCTTTCGAAATTCTGGGTCAACTATGTGCATTGGAAGAATAATATTTTTCATTCATAAGTTCATATGCAACATGAAAATATTTCAATTCTAAATTCTATTTCACCAGTGGATATATGTTTTATAAGAAATTATTGGTGAAGAGTTTTACCGGTGGTGATAATGAGAGTAACAAGGTAAAGATGTTTTACCCATAGCACATCAAAACTTTCACATATACAAAAAATGGATAAGAGATAAAAGATTTGTGAAGTATCTACATAAATTTTAAAGTGAAAGAGATATTTTAAGTTACCAGTGTAAGTGAGTGAATTATTTTGGCTAAGTTGGAAATAGAATAAATATTTTCACTCACTGGTGAAAGTGTACAAAGAGGCATTAGAATGTCGTAAATATTGTTTTTCACTTAAGTGATATTCGTCACATTAATATTTTGCATTGGTAAAGACAATGTGCCAGTAACTGCTAGATAATTGATTAATCCCAAAGACACTGAGAGGGGGGGTGAGTCAGTGTCAAACTAGTTTATGAAAGATTTAAACTTATTTTTAATTTTGTAACTGAGATTAATATGTCGCTAAGCAAACAATAATGCAGCAAAGAGAAATAACAGAATCAACATCATTGCACATCATAACATAAATATTTTGGCGAGGAAACTTCGTAAGAGAAAAACTTCAGTGGGATTTGTGACCCACAATATTTACTCATTGGCCATATGAATAAATATTACTTAGTACAAAATGGGCCTGCACATGTAGGAAGGCCAACTGCCTAGAGCTCACTGCTCAACAACAAAAGTGGAGTCTCACTGACTACAACATCACACTGATGTAAACATAAAAATGAACTCTTACAACTTGCATCAAAATGTTGTATGAGTTCATTGTTATGTTCTGTTTGATATCGGTTCTGCCTCTGCCAAAAACCCTAGTCGGTATGTTGTCAAATGATTCTAATTATACAGAATAGTCTTCGCTCTACTTTGCTTCTTATTCGCTCCAAAATAAACACATCAAAATGCATATACAACTATTCTCTATCATATCCTATCTTATCTCATGTTATCACTTTCTTCTTTTCAAATGACCTACAAGAACTCATAAATATATGAGTCTTTACAATACAACATGTCAGTCGTATAATTATAATTTACATTACAATTTATTTTGCATAAACAATATTTATTGACAAGTCGGCCTAGAATGCTGGCATAATCTTCTGCCAGTGTGAATAAGCCTTGTTGTATTTTTTGGTGCCGGTAGGTGAAG
Source organism: Cryptomeria japonica (assembly GCF_030272615.1). Lineage (NCBI taxonomy): Eukaryota > Viridiplantae > Streptophyta > Pinopsida > Cupressales > Cupressaceae > Cryptomeria > Cryptomeria japonica. The sequence goes on along the minus strand of NC_081414.1, from coordinate 548,553,178 downwards.
TCTATGGCCAATTGAACCTGTGGAACCTTGTTTCCATCAATGACAACATCCACCTTTCTCATCTAAGTGTATAATGCCAACAATCTCCCCCTTTGGCATTGATGACAACACTCATGAGAAAATCTTGTGAGTGCTCCCCCTGAGAAAATGATCTATTCATCTTCTTCTGTTCACTTATCTCCATGCCTTACTCAGTACATTTTTCTCACTATATACTCTCTCTTTGGCATCAATGATAAAGGATGTCTAAAATTTCCAAAAATTCAAAAATTTACTTAGAACCCTAAAGTCTGTTATGTACAACTTGAAAAATATCTGCAAGAACTAAGTTCAGACCCTGCATGGACTTCATACTATTGATAATTATTGTTTCTATTTGCCTGATCATTCTGGTAAGATAGTGCATTTTTTGTTCCCGTGTTCTATCTCCTTGAATTGTAGCCTTTGATAGTGCATTCTAGTGAGTGATTAGATTGTCCAGTCTTGGACCAAGCTTATTCTTCAACTCCTAGGTTTTCATTTTCAGTCTTGCCTTTTCTTTTTCAAGATTTTCAATCTTCTCCTCATGTATAGCCATCTCCTGTTCTATTACTAATGTTAGTTCCGAAGAACCAATTATGTTTTCCGCAATATCATCAATTTCCTTTTGAGTTTTTTTTATCTGATCATCAATATCTTCTGTTATTTGATGTGGTTTACAAGCTTCCTGGTATAATTCCTTATACTCCAAAATGGTATAATTCAATGCCGGTAGAAGTGTATCAATCTGCTGAGTACATTCCTTTATTGTTTTACTAAAGAATACTTATTTTTCTTTATCAACTTTTTCTTGAATGGTCTCCTCATTTATTTTGTCTAATGACTGAATGTTTTTTATTAAGGAAAATCAAGTTTTAAGGGTCCTAAAACCCACTTACATAATGAGAAGAAAAGCATGAAAGAAACTAGAGAGAACAAGACATAGAAAGGAAAGCTGCAAAAGACCAGCAAAGAAAACAACAGCTAAGGAAAAGGACAACAAAACACCAACGAGAGACTAGAAACCAAAGACCAATATTATATTTCAGATAAAAAACTTTATAGACTCTTCTGTGTCCTTAACCAACATCATCATAGCCTTAGTAGCTTCTCTCAGGTCTTTGTTATCCTGCTTCTGATGGGTGTCTTTAGTCTTCATCTCTAGATCACTGGTAGTCTGCCTTGTTCTTCGTCTGGAAGGTTGAGGAGAAGAGCTGGTGGTCGACACATTGTCAATGATCACCATCTCTTTCTTCTGTTGGTTCTTCTCAAGACAATAAACCAGGGCATTCATATTTTGAGACGAGACTTTCAAAACCTCAAGGCTATGTTTCATAAATTTCTTCAAGGCCTTCTCGGTTTTAGTAATCCAGTTGATAATAATTTCATTATCAACTCCCTTACCTTTGATGGTTCTGATCACATCTTCAAGATGCTTCAAGTCCCCCTTAATCATTTCTTTTTCTGACCAATCCTACATTTTTTTTCATCATCTACCTCATTGGTGTCCACCTCCACATCCTCTTTACCTGTATTGGTATCCTTAATCAAATTTTGAATCTTACAATCCAAATCTCTCTGTTTATTCTGAATACTAGAGATATTTTCAATTACCCATTTCTGGCAGCATTCAAAATGGAATGCACCATTTCCATACCCTAAGCAAAGCTCACAGACCTAGGGTAGCATAAATGAATTTGGACAATGTGTCCAATTTACCTATCGAGCCAACAATATGATCTACCTTGCACTCTGGTGCAATCATCTACAAAATTGGTAGAGATTCATCGATAGCCTTAAATGCTAAGGCATTACACTCCATTATTTTCTTTATAGAATTCAAAAGTACTTATGTGATAGTTGTTGGTCTGAAATCCAAAATTGAAGTACCGAGAGAGGTGCTAGGTTCTGCATTATCTTTCTTCTCTTCTCTTGATTTCTTTGACCCTTCCTTTGTTTTCTGTTCAGCTACCTTAATCACTTCATCTTCCTTATTCTCATTCTTATCCTTTTCTGGTTTAGATGTTGTCTGTTCTTGTGCTTTATCTGTTGGTATCTCAATATTGATGACCTTAGCAGTATCTATATGTATGTCATCATTATTTGTATCCTGCTAAGTGTCAACTGCATTGACTGGTGAGTCAGAAATCTCAATATTTATGGATTCTGATTTCTTCTTGTTATGTCCCAGAGACAACTGAGAGGGGGGGTGAATCAGTTGTCTAATAAATTCAAACCAAAAACAACTTACCAACTTAATGCTTAATACCGATAAACCAGTTAAGTATGCCGATAGACAGTGTTAATAGTTAATTGCTATACCGGTAAAGATTAATGCAAAAAACATAAACATAAAGTCATCCACAACACATAACACCAATGTTTGTACGTGGAAAAACCATGGTGGGAAACCTTACCCACAATCAGATGATACTACTACAGATAGTAAGTGTACATAAATGGGGTCTGCACAAGCAGAAAGGCCAACAGTCTAGAGCTCACTGCTCAATCACAAAAGGGAGTCACACTGACTATAGTTGGATGGTTAAATCCAATAAGAATGTACTGCACAAAATAGCATCTTCATATGCTAGATTTAGTACCGGTGTAATGCTGATATGCTTCTACAAAAACCTAGCTTCACCTTCAAATGATGTCTTCGTGTATAGCTTTGCTTAATCTTGCATATACCTTCTCACAATTCTTTTTTGCATTCCACATTCGATCTTACAAATAAGATCTTACATTTATACCATAACCTAAGACCAATTTTAGTAGGTCGGCTCTACAAGATATTACAATAAAAATATTTTACAAACAATATGATATCCGATGCAATAACTGATTAAACATGTCGGCTTAATGCATTTACAACAATAATAAATCATCTCCATAGCGTGCCATGCTGATCTGGAAAAGATAAACCTACCAGTGTAACCCTAGGTAACCCTGGACCTATTTGCCGGTAAAAGAAAATATGCAAATATGAATATACCAAATGATTAATTCTTCAAAACAAAGTGTCCACACGATGTCTTCGACATTACCAAGTGTCGGTGATCATTATATCCTGTCGGTGAACCATATACCAGTAACTATGCAATAGTTACTTGCTTGCTGGTGAATGTTGTTGGATCTCCAGAGTGCTAGTGTTTTAGTAGGTGTTGACATCAATGACAAAACCATACCAAAATACCAACAATCTCCCCCTTTGGCATTGATGGCAACACAAGATGGAAAAACCATCAAAGTGCCAAAACAGAAATGCCAAATACCAAAAACCAACAATCTCTCCTAAACAACAATCTCTCCCCCTGGGAGCAACATTTGTTTCTTCAATATTAAAGAAAATGTGTTTTTCCATAGATATCTCTCCCCCTTTGACATCAAATGCCAAAGTTACAATAATACCAAGTTCGTATACAAAGTAGCTTCCTCATCAAAGACCAGAGTAAAAGATCTATCTGTTAATTTTGTCGGTTGATGACAATCATCAACTGTCTAAGTCTCTATCGATGGTGGTATGACTCCAAGCTAATCTCTAAGATATTCAAAAGTCTCCTTAGGCAAAGGTTTTGTGAAAATATCTGCAAGTTGTTCTTTAGTATTCACATAAACCAGTTTTATCTCTTTTTCTTTAACCTTTTCCCTTAGAAAATTCAGTTTGATAGAAACATATTTTGTTTTAGAATGTAATACCAGATTCTTAGATATATCAATTGCTGCAATGTTATCACAATATATAGTAATAGGTTCCTTACATTTTACCTTTATGTCTTTCAACATTTGTTTAAGCCATAGTACCTGTGTACAGTTAGTTGCTGCTGCAACATATTCTGATTCTGCTGTTGATAAAGATGTACAACTCTTTTTCTTACTCAACCAAGAAACTAATCTCTTTCCAAGAAAGAATGCTCCGCCGGTGATGCTTTTTCTATCATCCACATCTCCTACCCAATTTGCATCTGTGTATGCACATAGATCAAAATTTTCATCTCTAGGATACCATAATCCAAGATTTGCAGTGCCTTGTAAGTATTGGAAAATCCTTTTTACTCCTGATTCATGATTTTCTCTAGGATTAATTTGAAATCTAGAAACAATACATACTATATTCATAATATCAAGTCTAGTTTGTGTCAAATACAGTAAACCTCCTATCATAGATTTGTATCTAGTTGGATTAATAGGTGTAGATTCATCCCTTTGAGATAATTTGTCATTTGTAGTCATAGGTGTGCTTACCGGTTTAGAGTTCTCCATCCCAAATTTCTTTAGTAACTCTTTCAAGTACTTGGATTGACTCAAAAATATACCCTTGTCAGTCTGTGAAATCTACAATCCTAAAAAGAATTTTATTTCTCCAATCATAGACATTTCAAATTCTTGCTGCATTTTAATAGAAAATTCTTTACATAGTCCATCTTCTCCTCCAAAGATTATATCATCAACGAATACTTCTATAATCAAGATATCATCATTAGTTATTTTGTAACATAAATTGTTGTCTGCATTTCCTTTAGTAAAACCAATCTTTAAAAGATACTTATCCAATCTTGCATACCAAGCTCTTGGGGCTTGTTTCAATCCATACAGAGCTTTTCTTAACCTGCAAACCATATCATTGTCATATGTCAGAGAAAATCCATCAGGTTGTTCAATATAGACTTCCTCTTCAAGATCTCCATTCAAGAATGCACATTTAATATCCATTTGATAAACTTTGTAGTTCTTGTGAGCTGCAAAAGCCAACAATAATCTGACTGCCTCAATTCTAGCTACCGGTGCAAAGGTTTCATTGTAATCAACTCCTTCTTTCTGAGAATATCCCTTACACACTAGTCTTGCTTTATTTATAACAACCTTACCATCTTCATTAAGTTTGTTTCTAAATACCCATTGGGTTCCAATTATATTTTTATCTCTAGGTCGGGGAACTAATGTCCAAGTATTATTTTTCTCAATTTGTTCTAATTCTTCATCCATAGCTTTAATCCAAAATTTATCTTCACATGCCTCATTAACAAATGATGGTTCAATTTGAGAAATAAGACATACCTCTTCATTTGCCAATCTTCCTCTTGTCATAACTCCTTTAAATTTGTTTCCAATTATCTAATCTTCAGAATGATTCAATTTTACATACCAGGGTGTCTTAGTTTGTTGTTGTTCTTCAATTACTATAGAATCCTCTGATGGTACTGGGGTAACTGGATCTTCATTCTGTACTGGTGGATTTAATGTAGGTTCATTTGTCACAATTTCTGTTGCTGGTTCATACTCTATGTCCCTTGAAGTTCCTCTAAATTGTTCATCAATCTTTACATTTGTACTCTCAACAATTTTCTGCAATCTCTTATTAAAACATCTATATGCCTTGCTCTTAGATGAATAACCAAGAAATATTCCTTCATCACTTCTAGGATCAAATTTGCCAATATACTCATCTCTTCTAATATAACATTTACTTCCAAAAATTCTGAAATACTTAAGAGTAGGAGTATTACCAAACCATAGTTCATGAGGGGTCTTACCAGTTTCACCTTTGATGTGAACTTTGTTGAATGTATAGACGGTTGTACTGGCTGCTTCTCTCCAATATACATGTGGTAAATTTGCTTCAGATAACATACTTCTTGCTGCATCCAAGATAGTTTTGTTTTTCCTTTCAACAACTCCATTCTGCTATGGTGTTCGAGGTGTTGATAGTTGTCTTCTAATTCCATTCACTTCATAGAATGTATTAAAGTCCTTAGATGTGAATTCTCCTCCTTGATCTGATCTTAAACATTTGATTTTCTTACCAGTTTCATTTTCAACCATTGCTTTGAATAGTTTGAACTTTCCAAGTGCTTTTGATTTTTCTCTGAGAAAAGTAACCCAACACATTCTAGAATAATCATCAATAATTAGCATGAAATATCTATCATTTTGTAAGCTTTTAGTTCTAGTTGGACCACATAAATCAATGTGAATCAAATGAAGAGCATTATTGGATTTTTTTGGAATACTTTTGAAACTAGCTCTAACTTGTTTTCCAAATTGACATTCCTTACATATTGTATTATGAGGTTTCACAATTTTAGGTAGATCTCTAACTGCCTTAGAAGTACTGATTTTTACCATGCAATCAAAGTTTACATGACATAATCTCTTATGCCATAACCAACTTTCATCTATATGTGCAATCAAGCATGCCTTTTCACTTTTATTCAAATGAAAGATATTACCTCTACTCTGATTACCGGTTGCAATTTCTAAACCAGTTCTATTCATGATTTTGCATTTTCCATTTTTAAATTGTAACTGAAATCCTTTCTCAACCAATTGACCAACACTTAAAAGATTATGCTTTAATCCTTCAACATAGTAGACATTGTCTGTGTTATGCTTACCATCAAGAGATATTGTACCCTTACCTTTGATTGAACATGCTTTGTCATCTCCAAATCTTACTAAACCTCCATTGTATTCTTGAAAGTTCAAGAATTTATCTTTTTCTCCTATCATATGATGTGAGCATCCTGAGTCAATGATCCATTCATCCTTTACTTCAACTTTAGCTGCTAGGGCTTGTTCTACCAGTTGAGCAGTAGGTATCGATTGATCTTCTGTTATAGCAACAAAAACCCATCCATTGTCTGTTGGATCCTCATCAAAATCATCAGTTACACCTTCATCAGCAATGTAACAAGATTTGTCTTTGTTCTTCTTAAATCTGTATCTCTGATATTCAGGATTAGGCTTGTATGTTCTTCTAGCTTCTTCTCTTAGTCTAGCATGTCTATCAGGGCATCTCAAAGCCATATGACCAATCTTATTGCAGTTAAAACATTTAAAGGGTGCTTTACCTTCATACTTACTTCCAATTGGACCTTTAGGCATTTTCCTTGCAAATAGTGCTTCAAGTTCTTCAAGCTCTTCATTCTCCTTCCTAGTTTCTTCAAGTTCTCTTGCATAAAAGGCTTTCGAATCTGATTTGTCAAATGATGGAGCAAATGATGTTGATTCTTTAAAGGCCAAATCTATCTTTATAGTAGCAACAGGACCAAATTCCTCAATTTCAAAGGCTGAAAGTTTTCCAATCAATGTATCCCTAGTTACTGATGTATTAGGCATTGTTCTCAACTCATTTATAGCAGTAACCTTCATTTTATATGCCGGTGGAAAACCTCTTAAGATTTTTGAAACCATTTCATCCTCACTCAAGGTTCCTCCACAAAATTTAATACCTAAAACAATTTCATTTACTCTTTCCATAAAAGTAGAAATCCTTTCATCTTCTTCCATTTTCAGATGTTCATACCTGACTCAGAAGCTTTCGAGTTTTGCAATCTTGACTGTGGAATCTCCTTCATTCAGTGTTTCCAAATGATCCCAAATAGCTTTAGTAGTAGACCTATCTGATAATACCATGATTTGTTGATCTGATAATGCGCTCAAAAGTGCTTCTCTTGCTTTGCAATCATTCTCCTCATCTTTAGCTAAGGTAGTTGGAGCGATCTGACCAGCTACAGTAGTAGTATAGCCATTCTTTGTAACTTTCGATGTCATTACCAATGCAATTCAGATGTGTCTCCATCCTGATCTTCCATATCCCATAGTTGGTTCCATCAAGTTTAGGACTGTCCTTCCTGAAATAATTAGTAGTCATTGGATCTCCTCAAGTTGTTAAACTTCTGCAAAAGAGGACTAGGCTCTGATACCAATTGTTAGGTCCCAGAGACAATAGAGAGTGGGGGTGAATCAGTTGTCTAATAAATTTAAACCAAAAACAACTTAACCAACTTAATGCTTAATACCGGTAAACCAGTTAAGTATGCCGGTAGACAATATTAATAGCTAGTTGCTATACCTGTAAAGATAAATGCATAAAACATAAACATAAAGTCATCCACAGCACATAACACCAATGTTTGTATGTGGAAACCCTGTAAGGGGAAAAACCATGGTGTAAAACCTTACCCACAATCAGATGATACTACTGCAGATAGTAAGTGTACATAAATGGGGTCTGCACATATAGAAAGCCCAACAGCCTAGAGCTCACTGCTCAATCACAAAATGGAGTCACACTGACTACAGTTGGATGGTTAAATTCAATAAGAATGTACTGCACAAAATAGCATCTTTATATGCTGGATTTAGTACCGGTGTAATGTTGATATCCTTCTACAAAAACCTAGCTTCACCTTCAAATGATGTCTTCATGTATAGCTCTGCTTAATCTCGCATTCCACATTCGTTCTTACAAATAAGATCTTACATTTATACCATAACCTAAGACCAATTTTAGTAGGTCGGCTCTACAAGATATTACAATTAAAAAAATTTACAAACAATATGATATCCGATGCAATAACCAATTAAACATGTTGGCTTAATGCATTTACAACAATAATAAATCATATGCATAGTGTGCCATGCTGATCTGGAAAAGATAAACCTGCTGGTGTAACCCTAGGTAACCCTGGACCTATTTGTCGGTAAAAGAAAATATGCAAATATGAATATACCAATGATTAATTCTTCAAAACAAAGTGTCCACACAATGTCTTCGACATTACCAAGTGTCTTCCATATCATTTCAAGTGCTGGTGATCATTATATCCTGCCGGTGAAACATATACCAGTAACTGTGCAATAGTTACTTGCTTGCTGGTGAATGTTGTTGCATCTCCAGAGTGCTAGTGTTTTAGTAGGTGTTGACATCAATGACAAAACCATACCAAAATACCAACACTTCTCCTCAAAAATTTCTATATCTACAACTTTATTTGCATCATCAACAGTTATTTTATCAATATCAATATTTAAAGGAGTGTCAGTGGGCTAGTCCTTACCAATTTCTAGAATAGAGGTATCATCCATTGTTATGTTGATGTTGTGAGTATCAACCTTGATTGTGAATAGAACGTTTGACTCGAGATCAATTGCATCTATTTCTTTTTCTTCCTCTGATGTCTCTTCTACGGGCTAATTTTGCGCTTCTGTCTGTGCCTCTTTTGTTATTGGTGGGGTGTTCCAAGCCAGTGGTGGTAAGTTATCCTTTATTGTTAAGTCAGGAATAGTGCCAACTTTATTCTTCCCTTTATCTCCTTTTTGGTATACCTTAGTAAAAGATTTGTCATCTTTTTGTCTTTCTTTTTCTTCTCTTTTCTCTTTCTCCATAAAGAAAATATCCCATTTGTCTGTTGTCTCATCTGCGATTTCCTTTGTCCTGGCAGCCATGGGGCTTATTTGTCGATGACCACTTACAAAAATAGTTATGTTAGCTTTTGCTATCAATTCATCTATTTCTTGTCTAGACTTAGCTGGATGAACAACCAACAGTTCTTCAACCTTCAATTTATTATCCAATTCCATGATGGACATTATTTTTGCCTCAATTCTTAGATATACGTCATTGGGGAGAACATCGATGACTTCAATAAGAGCTTTCTTAAATATATCTAAATACAAGATTATGCTTTCTTCAATAGTGTTCTTATCTGAATCATTAAAAGAATGACAAAACTTACTAACATTGCTGAGATTACCATCCTAATTTATTTTGTTAATGAGCTCTTTTGGGCAAAGTATATCAGATTTCTTTGGTGTCGGTTGCTTATGTGCAATCTTCTTCTTTGGATTGCTAGGCTCTCTCACAACTTGTTCTTTCTTCCTAACTGTCCTTGTCTTCTTAGGTGATGGAGTAGGTGCCATTTGAGATTTTCTCTTCTTCCTATCCACCCTTTTAAATTCTACATCTTTGTCACTATCAGTCTTGGATGAGGTAACAATAGGGGAAACACGTGTTACCGGTTGCTAGTTAGACTTTCTTTCTTTTATGCTTGCAACAACATCACTATAATCCCTTGGTAACATCTTCGACAAATTTTGAAGCATCTTTCAATATTTTATCCCTTTTCTTTCTTTGCTTCTAAATAGAAACATCTTTCTCTATGGTTTCAGCAGTGCCAAAAATCTTCTCAGTAGGTTCCGGTGGGGCATCTAGAAGTCTCTTGGAACAAGTTTTCAAAATGTTGGTGTCCACTTCATATCCCATTTATGTTACCCAAACAGTTCTAGGTGTGACAACCTCCATCCATATTTCATCTCTCTTTATAACAAAGCATATCAATTTGTCATACTTATGAACAATACTTTGAGGGATTCTTTCCCTTTGCCTCATTCTTGCTTTAAATTTTTTGAAGTATTCCTTTACTTGCTTGTTTCCTTCTGAACCCATACCAGAAATTGCCTCCTTAATTTGTTTTCCAACATAAATACCATAGGCAAAGTCTCTATGCCCTATGTCGGGAATCTCCTTTAAGAAGTATAGCATCAAACATACAATTGAATTTCTGAATTTGAATGTTCCCTTTTTATCACCCTTGATTTTGTCCAAGTTATCTATCAATTCATCTTTTAACCATTCACAAAGATCAATTTTTGCATTATTATTTACCATTTCATAAGCACTCTGAATGCATAGAGTGGAAACATAATTCAACCTATTTGTATGTGCAACCTTGTAACCAATAACCATGCTAGCATATTTAACATTGTCATCAATTATGTCACTTACCTTGAGTGATCTATTATCAGATGTAGCACCAGTTAAATCCATAACACCTTTGTTTGGAATCTTCTTCTTCTTCTCAAGCCTTGAGCTGGTAGAGGGTAAACCTGTATAAACTTTAATAGCTTCCTTGGTGATTTTGAAGACAAATTCAAGCCATAAGAATTCACCGTGAACTCTACTTAAAACATATCGGACAATTTTATCTTCAAATTCAGGCATATAAAGGATGTCTACTAACCCTAAATCTTCCACAATCTTATGTTCAGGTTTGATTACACCTTGGTTGTTTGTGATGACTTTCATAAACATGTTCTTTATCTCCGAAGACCCTAAATCTTCAATATTACAGTGAATGTATGCCCTAGGGTCTTCTACGAATACAACTCCCTTCAAAAATTTTGAAAATGCTCCAATAGAGTCGTCCATCTTAGCTATCTTAGGAATTATCTTAAAAAAAAGCCTAGGATGTTTGATATTCTCCACAATAGTGGGGTTTGCTATGAATTCAGGAATGGAAGATGAAGAATCCATGATGTAAAATAAATACCTTTTTCTATCGAATGCAAGTGAAAACCTTGGATGCTCTAGAAAATCTTTGTTGCTTCGCTTCTTGAATGTTGGTGCTCTACTTCTGTTCTCTTTGAATGCTTGAATGCTTGGTGAGTCGAAATGATAAATTTCAATGCTTTATAGCCAGAAAGTTAACTAACAACCGCATTAAATGCTTCATCGGTTAGTGAATTTCCATTGTAACTCAACATATGTGCTGGTAAAGAAGGGTTATGACTTTACCATCATCTGAGGGGAAAAATGCACAATCTTCAATTAGTTTCCTTACCCCTAAGGATTATTTTTTAGTTAGATGAAGAATTTACTGTTGGTGCAGGATTGCTTTGTTCTGTCGGTGTAGAGCCAGATTCATCATTTCTCCGATCTGTCTTCTTGACCCATTGTTTAGAGAATTCTTTCTTGATTTCATTCACCTTTTCCTTTCCTTTGACATTAGATCTTCTTTTGTTTTCTGGTACATTCTTGCTTCTGCAAAATCTTGCAATATGCCCAATCTTGTTGCATGCATAACAAGTTACATTGTTTCTTTGAATAGCTTTTCCATAACCTTGCCCGGTTTGAGTTCTGCAATGATTAGATAGATGTCCAAATCCACCACAAGCATAGAATTTTATATTTATTCTACAATCATTTGATTGATGATCATATTTATTGCATTTGGAACATTGTCTGGTAAATGAGTTTGTATTCTGATTATTCCTATATCTACATTGATTTGCTCTATGACCAAATTTGTTGCAATTAAAACATTTTCCATTGAATTTATAAGCATTGGATTGCCTTACCGGTTTATTGTGATCATGATTATTTGCAATTCTAGAACTTTCTCCATGTTCAAATCCAAGTCCAATTATATCTTTATCAAGTCTTTGATTTTTCAGCATATCATCAAGCTTGGCTGAGCTCTTTTTGAATTTGTCTTTGTATTCATTTGCAGTGACCAACTCCATTTCAAGAGTGCTAACTTGTCTCATAAGTTCCTCTTTGTCATGTTGCATATGAATCAACTCTATTTTAAGCATATCATTTTCATGACTAAGCCTTATAGATTCATATGATCTTTCATTGTCGTCTGGCTAAATCTTCCTGATTCTTCTTTCTATATTCAATATCCTTACATAGTCTCATGGTTAAATCTTGCATCTCATTCTCCATGTTACCGTTCTCTTGTCTCAGTTTCTCTACAATATCTTTAAGAGTTTCTTTTTCTTCATCATCTTGTTTTTGCAATTTCTCATGTAATTCTTTTTCTCTTATTCTGTGCCATGACCAGGTTTTCTTGAAGTGCTTTGATGAATCCTTGAGTAGATTTGAGTTCTTCTTCCAGTTTGATATTCTTTAATTTTTCAGCATCAAAATCTTCAAGAGCCGCTTCCAACTGTTGTCTCAAATTTTCCATGGGTGTCGGTTTCAGAATCTTCCTCAAGTTGTTAGGCTTCTACAAATAGAGGACCAGGCTTTGATACCAATTGTTAGATAATTGATTAATCCCAAACTCACTGAGAGGGGGAGTGAATCAATAATAGACCAGTTTATGAAAAATTTAAACTTATTTGTAATTTTGTAATTGAGATTAATATGTCGGTAAGCAAACAATAATGCAACAAAGAGAAATAAAAGAATCAACATCAATGTACACCATAACATAAATATTTTGGCTACAAAACCCGGTAAGGGGAAAACCTCGATGGGATTTGTGACCCACAATATTTACTCACTAGCCATATGAATAAATATTACTTAGTACAAAAGGGGCATGCACATGCAGGAAGGCCAACTGCCTAGAGCTCACTTCTCAACAACAAAAGTGGAGTCTCAATTACTACAACATCACACTGATGTAAACATAAAAATGAACTCCTACAACTTGCATCAAAATCCTGGATGAGTTCATTGTTATGCTCTGTCTGATACTAGTTCTGCCTCTGCCAAAAACCCTAGCTTGTATGTTGTCAAATGATTCTGCTTATACAATAGCCTTCGCCCTGCTCTGCTTCTTGTTCACTCCAAAATAAACACATCAAAATGTATATACAACTATTCGCTATCATATCCTATCTTATCTCATGTTACCGCTTTCTTATTTTCAAATGACCTACAAGAACTCATAAATATATGAGTCTTTACAATACAACATGTCGGCCATACAATTATAATTTACATTATAATTTATTTCACATAAAAATTATTTATTGACAAGTCGGCCAGGAATGCCGATATAATCTTATGTCGGTGTAAACTGGATGCCGGTGTGAATAAGCCTTGTTGTATCTGTCGGTGCCGGTAGGTGAAGTCTTTGGCCGGTTGAACCTGTGGAACCTTGTTGCCATCAATGACAACATCTACCTTTCTCATCTGAGTGTATAATGCCAACAGTAACATGGTAAAAATGGTAAACTGATGAAGGTAAATGATGCTACAGTCAATTATTTTTGTCTCCCAATAATGTTATTATTATGAGAAGCAAAAAATGAGGAGTTAAGTGATTATTTTCACTCAAGTAAACATAAATCAACAAATGTGAAAATACTAGAGTGAATTGGTATTCTTTATACCAAGGTGAAAGGGTTGAATTAAAAGGTGTTTTCCCAATAAATATAAAAAATATTCATGGGAAAGGCTTTTCAATTACAAATAAAGGCACGAGGGAAGTGAGAGGATCCAAAATTGTTTACAAAGGATTGTATAAAAGCCCAATGATTGTTTGAGAATGCCTCAAAGGAAATATTGAATCATTAATATATGTGTCAAATATGTTTCTGGAAGTATTTTTCCTTTTACACAGAGGGGTCGGTTGCTAGTAAAAGATGAATGGAGTGAAAATCTTTTGTTAAAGGATGTACATGTGGGGGAATTTGCACAAAAGTGAAATATTTTAAAGAAAACATGAGTTTCACATTGCATAAGAAAAGTGTTTTCACTAAGTGTAAAGGGAATAAACTTGGAGGTGTTTTTACTTTAAGGTAAAGATGAAGGAAGAGGGGTTTAAATTTTCACCCAGAAGAAGAGTAAAATGTGTAAAAGGTGAATGCACATGATGAATATTATTACCCAGAATAAGAATATTTTCACTAACAAAGTGAAATACATGTGTAGATTTTAAAACATATTCATAAAATATTAGAAAGTATTTCCAAGTGTCTTATTTGGCAAGCAGGCATAAAGTGAAATTTTTTTAGTTACAGACATATGCAAATGGTGCTGCAAATTATTATTCTCCCAGTAAAGAGTTCTTGCACAAGGAGAGGCAAAATGGAGAATATTTTCAGTTAGAAGATATTTTGGGAAAGTGCAGATTAGATTTTGAAAATACAAGGATATTTTCATATTTAGAGAGATGAAAGAGATAGGACACATGGCATAAACAGGGCAAATTGAGGAAGACATGGGGCAAAGTAGGAGCAAATCTGAAGTCTTCTTCTCTTCTATTTATTCTTCTTCCTTCTCTGTTGCAAAGGTTCTGAAATTTTTCTCTTGTAAAGGGTCTGTAGGTAGCTCTTCTCTAGAGGTTTTAGATCCAAGTAATAGACTAGTTATTTTGAGCGGCATGTAATGCATTTTGCAGAGAAAATTTTATATTGAGTCCAGTGTTCAAGTTTTTTGCAGGCATTGGAATAATGGAATGTAAAGCGTTATGTGACAGAAGTAGCATTTGAAGTAAATGAAAATATGGTTCAGATCTAGCTTCTCTCCATTGTATGATTCTATCAGTTTTTGAGTGAAATCAACCAAGGGTTTATTTTATTCAGTGCATTGTTATGATGTATGTGGTTTTTTGTTTATGATTTGGCCCAAGGGGTCAATTAAATTGCTTAAATAGATTTGCAAAATGATAGGGCTTATGCAAGGATTTAGGTAAGTAGTTCTGGATGTGAATCACTGATGAGATACATTGTAAGACAGTGTTATCTTGGATCTAATAGCTGCTAGATAAAGTCTTGTCATATGTTATTTTATATTTTCATAGTTTCAAGTTTCCCAATGGAATGAGGAACTGATCACAGCTAGCAATTGTGCTTACAGTCAATGTTGTTGTCAAAATCATTAGCTCTTGCTATAAGCTCTTTTTGAATTAGAATATCTTTTATTTTTGTGTATGTGTGTTCATGAGTTGAAATGTCTCATAGCTCCAAGAAGTTGAGGAACTTTCTCCTTTTCTATTGAGCCCATATGAGAATCATTATTTCCAATAGCTTGAAGAGTTGTTCATTCTCATTACTCCACTTTAAGTTGAAGATCAATGGATTCTTAGCCACCATTTAGTATCTCCTTAAATTGTTGTTGAGCCTGTTGGTGAGATTATCTGCTTTATTTAATGTTATTTACAAGTGTGGTGGAGAGATTGTAAATGCATTAAGGGATCACCCTCCCTGGTTTTACAGAGCATAAAGGGCAGAAGGATCTTGTATCCTTGTTAAGTTGGTCCAAGTCCTTGAAATTTTTTGATAATTGAGGATGGCAACCTCATAGAAAGTGGAGAGATCAACTTGGTTTCTGCATAAGGGTAAAACCCATAATTGGGAACCAACAAAAATGGTGACTCAATTGGGGAATATTTTTCCATGTTTTCCTGTGATTTAATGGTTGAGCTTTGCTCCCTTGTCATAGGACCAAAATATTTTGCCTCGTAGAGTTATGAGCTTGTTAAATCATGTCCCTTGTTAGTTTGAGTCAATTCTCATGAATGTTGTCTTAGAATATGTTGTATTTCATCTTTCAATGCAAGTTTGTCTAGATTTGTCCCTATTTCATGATTATTTCAATACCTCACAAGTAGTGAGTGGCGACACTGAGATCTTTGTACCAATGTGCATTATTTGAAGAAGAACCAAATAATTTGTAGTAGAGATGAAGCAAATTTGAGCTCTTATGATGAAGTACCCTGACAAGTTGAGGATAGAATCCATATGATGCCATATGATGATAGGGAGATGTTGCAGTGCTGGTTTTTGAAAAAAATTGACTTGTGAAAAAATTCCAGGTTTTCAAATATTTGTCCTCTGCAAAGAGGTGGTGACTCTACCAAAGAACCTAATGAAGATGTGGGGGTAGCTCTAGATCTACCATTATTTCCAACTAGAAAGCTAATTTGCACCCACTACAACATTTCCAGGTATTTTGACTTTCATGAATCAAATGTATTTCTATGAAAGTCATTTGTAGAAAAGGTTTCCCTACCCAATGTTGTAGCACTAAGTAAAGGGGAAAGTGTTAGTTTTTAGATTTGCATACTTATTGATTTCATCTTTCAGTTATATGCTTATATTAGGAGAAGTATACAATCTTTGTAATAGGTCTATTCAAAAGTCTTAAGTCTGATATTTTAGTCTTATGTATGTTCTTCTTTTACTTAAGACTCTGTTGAAAAAGGGAGTTAAGAAATGTGTAACTGTGAAGTCTAAATGAGAATATTGTAAAGACAAGCAAGATGTATGGTCATAATGTTGTTCCTGGTATAATGAGTGATCATCAACATGAGGGAGGTTAGCCTAGAAGGGTTTTCATCCCTAAATAGTACAAACCTTTAAATTTTAGCAACATTGAAGGGTACCCACATCCCTTCCCCATTGAGATTAAAGATCATGTACCTTTTTTTCATGCACAAGAGTTTGAATCAGCACTCCACCATGTCAAGATATTCAGAGAGTTTGTTGAAGACTATCAACTTTGCAGTGAAGATATAGTCATGAAGTTATTTGTGAGATCATTGAAAGATAGTGCAAAGGACTAGTATGAATGTTTAGTAGCACAAAGTGTGTCTTCATGGGATTGCTTCAGGAGGGTGCTTTTGGAGAGATTCAGTTATGATACAGTCAGTTACGAGAAGCCTCTTAATCCTCAAAGTTTTCCAACATGTGAGGATACATTGTATGCACAAGAGCAACCTGTGTCAAGTATTGAATGTGCATCTCAAAGCATGTGTATCCCTACTATCCTAGCTTATACTTTTCAGCGGTATGAGAAAGTTTAACAACCCCAAATAGCGCAAGAACAAAGCTTTTTTGTGGAGAACTAAGTGGTGTATGTCAGTGCTCAGCTAGACATAAAAAACAAGTGGGTGAGAAACTTTATGCGTTGTTTTCCATATTTTTGAAGGCATTGCAAAATATTCCTATGAGTTATATGCTTCAAGATTCTGAGTGGGTAGACTTATTTTTGCAAGTCTATGAACTTGATATTGTTCATTGGCCAAAGAGAACAAAACCGACTAATATTGATCAAATGGTTGTATGGATTGACATATTTGAAGATGTCAAATCCAAGATACAACAAGATGGTGAAACTTTGCATGTTGATAATGACAAGGTTGAGCAAGAATATGATGACATTGCATGAGTTAATAATGATTCTCCCCATGTTGTTGAAAATTAGTCACATGATCAACATGAAGGAGACGGTATGTGTGAACAATGGAGGGTTGCAGAACATGAACCTAAAAAATGAATGCCATGATAGCCTAAATGAAGACAGATATAAATATCTACAAGGACAACATTCTTTTCTAGATGATAACTATGATTTTGAGAAGGTTGTTGGAGATGCAATTTCCCATAACATGACAAACACATGCTCTCATGAATCCAGTAGGTTTTCAGTTGAAGATGATAGCAATATGGGACATGTTGGTGAGCAAGAGGACACATGTTCTATCAAAAGTGAAGGAATCTCAGACTTGCTAGCAGCAGAATACTTGAGATATGCACATGGAAAGAGTGATGAACTTATGCACCCTGTTGATTTGGTTTTTGACAGTGAGGTTGTCTCTTATGATGCATTAAATAGTGTATCTACTGTCAATCTCCTTCACATGATGGAACTAGTTGATATGGAAGAAGACAAAAATATTGAATGCATTAGATTCTTTGATTTCAACTTTGACATGTGTGCTGATAATAAGGATTTACATGCTAATAAACACTCGGTTGTTTCTTCTAGAAGCATGTGTATGGATGCTAATGATGGAACTCTTTGTGAGAGTGCTAGTGCAAATGAGGGTGAAGTGATTCTTCATGGCTATGACCAAAGTGGTGATAGGCTAGGAGGCCATGATACTCCAACATGCACCCATGTTGCTGATATGAATAACATTAAATGGGATTCAGAGCCAGAGGCTGAATGTTTTTTTAGCTTGATGATTTACAGTTGCATGAGAGGATCAGTTGTGATCCTTTCCCTTCTCTTGATAATAGTTTTCTTATTGTGTACAATGGGAAGGTGGATTCTTTTGAGGGTTCCTTTTTTAATGAGAAAACTAATGATTTGAATGAAGCCTATATTCTCAGCTGTGTGCCAGATCATGAGTCTTTGTTTTCTCAACTAAGTGATGTTTTTATAGAGTGTGATAGTGATTTGATCCATGATGCATATTAAGTTCAGCATGGAAGTGTGTCTTTCAATGAGCATGACTTGTTTTGGTCACACAATGTTTTGAATTTTCAATTATTGCACAAATTTCAGAAGTTCAACAGTGAGTGCAATGATAATTTTAAGCATAGTAGCTGGATTAAAAATGCCAGCATGTTTGACCAATGGCATTCCAGCTATGTTATCAAATTGGTTTCAATGTAGTCAAAGGAAAACCATGTTTATGATAGAGGAAAGCATTGCCTGACCTTTTCAGATGGCCTTGGGCCATCACATGTGGTTTGACCTTCAAGCCACAAGAAGATTGGGGTAGAGTTTACCTTTTTGACTCAATGCTCAATGAAGAGTTTCCTTTATGTTTGAGTTGCCTTGTTCAGATAATTTCCTATTGGTTTTCTCTACAATGGTTTGCTTCCCTAGAGATCTAAAATCTTGCTATGCCTACAAGAGACATACATCCCCAATCAGAGCCACTGTTGGCACCTTCTAATTTTTGAAAAATTTAGAGGTTTCCATATAAAATTTGCTAAGGTATGGAAAAGTATACCATTGAAAAATTATTAGAGAAGACCCTTTTGTGAGCTAATAAGTTGGGATCCAGTAAACTTCATGAGGAATCACTTAAAGAATGTGTTGCACATATTCCATTAATTCCATATATCCATTTGTAAGATCCTACAATCATTTTTAACATGTATTTGATGCACCTACTTTTAGGGTTTTGCACAAATCTGCATAGTTCACATTTCCAAGAAAGCCTCAGTAGCCTACTTTGAAGGTTTATAACTTGCACCTTGTTAATTGTCACGAGGAAACTATTATTCTCTTGTGTTCCCTGCAAAATTATGTACTACCTTACTCATTTTTAGACTCTTATGATTTCATTTGACCTATGTTCCGAAGCCAAATCATTTGCAATTTGTTGTTTTCTGCAAATCAGACAGTGTAAAACAACAGTTTAGTACCCTTTTTGGAATTTTGTATTTCACACCTAGTTGACTTTCAATTAAAAGTGGTAGTACACCATGAATCTCTATAGGTTTTTCTACAATCTACCCAATTTGTATCCCCCCATCCCTTCGTTTGGTCAGTTTTCAAGGCTCATTCCCTATGGACGTTTTCAGTGTTTCAGAAACAACATGTACATGGGCCATTTTAAGCATTAATATCTTTCACTTGGATGATTATTTTCTCAAACCAATTGGTCAATGAGATTCCTTGTAGTGAAATGATTATGTGTCCCAGTTTCCATCTCTTCATGATTTCATCTGATATGTTTTCAAAATTGTTTTGAAACTGGGTTTGAAGAGGATCTTGGCAGTTTTCAATGCAGAAACAACTAAGTCGTGAACTTTGATGATTAATATCTTTAATCTCAGGAATCATCAAGCAAAATGATTTTGCAGGGTGATTAATAGTATATCAATCTATATGCTTGTCAGATAGCATGGTCTCAAGTAGCCATTTGAGTGGTTTTTGAAGGCAGTTTCTGGGGCTATAGAGGTGGTTTTGGTCATTTTGCAAAACAGGAAAAATCAAGTTTCAATGATTAAATTTTTGCAAATGATTGATCCAAATAGATATTTTAATGGTTCCATATGAGTGGTAATATTTTATTATTTTATTCATTATTATAGTTTAAATAATAATTACATATGGGGTAAATTGGGAAAATGGTTCAAGAAATTATTTAATAATGCTTTGAGATAACATTATTAAACATATTATTTGGTATTCAAATTATAATTTAAGTCATTTTATAATGATTTTACATGAAGATGTGTATAACATTTCGTGGGCCCAAAAATAAACATTTAAAATCAAGTGTCGTATAACAGGGGGTAATGAATTATTTTAAAAGAAAATTAGAGATTTGCTTTTCTTTATTAAGTATGATCTCCCGTGTAACTTTCTTTTAATCTTTGAAATCCCGTGATCCCATGATGGGAAGAAGTGAGGCCGTTACTCATTGCGGCATTGCGATGAGGAGATACTTTGCCCTAAATATGTGATGTGAGTTGGAAGCTAGCATTTTCCAATGTCAGTTTTCACAGCTTTTTTCAATGTCGGTTATGTTAATGCTGAATGTGGATGCAATGACAGGGCATATGAATTATCTACAGAGTATGCCTTGAGGAATTATGGTGTCATGGCACGCCAAGTTTTGCAGAAACGCACTGGTTGATACTGATTAAAATTTTCAATGCAAATACATTTGGTGGGTTCACTGCCAAATATTATAACCTTTGCCAAAGTCCTCCGTGCTTATGTCAATTTTAGAGCTATGTCAATTTGGGAGTTGTGTTGCAATTGCCATAGTGGACATGAATGAGAGTTGCACAATCACAGGTTGGGTTTGTAATTTTTTTTTTAATAGATGCATCAGAGAGATGCTCAGGGAAATATACAAAGTGAACAGTACAAGAAAGCTTTTGAAATTCTGGGTCAACTATGTGCTTTGGAAGAATAATATTTTTCGTTCATAAGTTCATATGCAAGATGAAAATATTTCAATTCTAAATTTAATTTCACCAGTGGATATACATTTTATAATAAATTATTGGTGAAGAGTTTTACTGGTGGTGATAATGAGAGTAACAAGGTAAATATGTTTTACCCACAACAAATAAAAACTTTCACATATGCAAAAAAAGGATAAGAGATAAAAGACTTGTGAAGTATCAGCATAAATTTTAAAGTGAAAGAGATATTTTAAGTTACTAGTGTGAGTGAATTATTTTGGCTATGTTGGAAATAGAATAAATATTTTCACTCATTGGTGAAAGTGTACACATAGGCATTACAATGTGGGAAATATTGTTTTTCACTTAAGTAATATTTGTCACATAAATATTTTCCATTGGTAAAGACAATGTGCAAGTAACATGGTAAAAATGGTAAACTGATGCTGCAGTCAATTATTTTTGTCTCCGAATAATGTTTTCCTATGAGAAGCAAAAAAAGAGGTGTTAAGTGATTATTTTCACTCAAGTAAACATGAATCAGCAAATGTGAAAATACCAGAGTAAATTGGTATTCTTTATACCAAGGTGAAAGGATTGAATTAAAGGGTGCTTTCCTCATAAAGGTAAATATCATTCCTTTTACACAGAGGGGTCGGTTGCTAGTAAAAAATGAATGGAGTGAAAATATTTTGTTAAAGGATGTACATGTGGGGGAATTTGCACAGAAGTGAAATATCTTAAAGAAAACATGAGTTTCACATTGCATAAGAAAAGTGTTTTCACTAAAGTGTAATAGGAATAAACTTGGAGGTAAAGATGAAGGAAGAGGGGTTTTAATTTTCACTCAGAAGCAGAGTAAAATGTGTAAAAGGTAAATGCACATGGTGAATATTCTTACCCATAATAAGAATATTTTCACTACCAAGTGAAATACATGTGCAAATTTTAAAACATATTCACAAAATATTAGAAAGTATTGTCAAGTGTCTTATTTGGCAAGCAATCATAAAGTGAGATGTTTTTAGTTACAGACATAGGCAAATGGTCCTGCAAATTATTATTCTCCTAGTAAAGAGTGCTTGCACGAGGAGAGCCAAAATGGAGAATATTTTCAGTTAGAAGATATTTTGGGAAAGTGCAGATCAAATTTTGAAAATACAAGGATATTATTTGTTGGCATTTTGGCATTAAGTTGTCATTGAGGTCGACCGATTTGGCAAGGCTTACCGGTAAAGCATAAACAAGGATGAAGGTTGCATGTGTGTTAGTATGTTGAGTGGAAACTGGTAAAGCAATAAATTGGTCTGGAGGTTGGTTGTTTGTTTATGATGAAGAGGCAGAATGTTAAAGTAATCACAATCCATCGGAGGTGAAGATGTGCTATTAGTGTAGTGTGCAGTACCGGTTAGTAGAAGGAGTAGGTCTCACCAGTAAAGGCGTGTACCAGTATGAGTCTATTGAATGTTCAAGTATGAACCGACTGTGTGATGGTAAGCTAAGTGATTGACCGTGGTGATGCCATGTGGAGCTGAGGTGGCAAAGATGCAGAGGTCGATGAAGCCTCCATTGACTTGGTTGTTGAAGCAGCTAGTCGACATTAATGAAACAACCACAAATCACGAGATTGTAACTGACTAATGCGGCTCAAGGAAGAAAGAATAATAGAGTAAGATTAGGGAATAGTTGGTGTTTGGATTAATGCAAAGTAAATCAGATTGCAAGAAGACCTCGAAAAGGAAACCGTTGAGCATTTTTTGAGTTGACATAATTCAAGGTAGAAAATCATGTATGAGATCACTATCTTTAGCAAGCATGCATTAGATAATGAAAAATGTGTACAGATGCATTCCTAGAGTACAACTAATCGATCCAAGATAGATTGGATTAGATCTCATGAAGATTGTGTCAGGTAAAGGAAGCCCTAATTGCTCAATGTTTGAATGCATTCTTGGTGAGAAACAATGGTGATAAATATACGAGCTTGAAATAGAGCAAGGTGATGCTGGTAGAGAAGTGAAAGAGAGATTAAGTGCAGAGCAGAATCATTTTGTCTTTAAAATTTATTCTAAGAAATTTGCAAAGTAAGCGAGCAAGCAGACTGGTGAGAGGTTTTAACTAATAGTGATTGAGTACCGGTATAATTGTAGCAGGTCCAATAGTAAAGCAAACTGGTGAGGTGTGATAGAGAAAGACAATATCCATGTGTGACACAGTATGTTGTAAGATTGTAAGAGAGAGAGAGAGAGATAAGAGAGGCCAAGAATCAGATAGAGTGATCTCACAATCGACAGTGTGAGATCCAGTGGAGAAGAAAAGATTGTCAACTGACAATAAGATAGTTGATCAAGAGTTGCAGAATTCATTTGCAACAAAAAGCCTTAACTGTATCTAAATTGTATTTCAACATATATATATAGCCAAGTTGGAGCTTGGTGCAGGGGTTGGTGCTCCTTGGGTTGGTGCCCTAAAATAGAAGGGGTTAGTGCTCCTTGGGTTGGTGCCCTAAATTGTGTAATAGAGTTTCATTGTGAGGTTGGATTGGAGCATCAGTCTCCAGATGCATTTCTCACTGAGGTTTTTCCCATATTGGGTTTTCCTCGTATATCTAGTGTTGTGGGTTGCATTTGTGTGATTGATCTCTTTGGTTTTCTTTTTGCTTCATCGGTTTGATTGTTTAGTGCTTAAGTTAGGAACTGGTATTTTGAAGTTACTTTGAAAAGTCATAAAACTCAAGAACCACTAATTCACCCCCCTCTCAGTGGTACTATGTGTTCAACATTTTCATATGCAAAGAGATGAAAGAGATAGGACACATGGCATCAACATGGGAAATTGAAGAAGACATGTGGAAAAGCAGGAGAAGATCTGAAGTCTTCTTCTCTTCTATTTATTCTTCTTTCTTCTTTGTTGTAAAGGTTCTGAAATTTTTCTCTTGTATAGGGTCTGTAGGTAGCTCTTGTCTAGAGGTTTTAGATCTAGGTAGTAGACTGGTTATTTTTAGCAGCATGTAATGCATTTTGCAGAGAAAAGTTTATATTGAGTCCAGTGTTCAAGTTTTTTGTAGGCATTTGAATAATGGAATGTAAAGTGTTATGTGGCAGAGGTAGCATTTTCAAAGTAAATGAAAATATGGTTCAGATCTAGCTTCTCTCCATTGTATGATTCTATCAGTTTTTGAGTGAAATCAACCAAGGGTTTATTTTATTCAGTGTATTGTTATGATGTATGTGGTTTTATGTTTATCCTTTGGCCCAAGGGGTCAATTAAATTTCTTAAATAGAGTTGTAGAATGATAGGGCTTATGCAAGGATTTAGGTAAGTAGTTATGGATGTGAATAACTGATGAGATACATTGTTTAAGACAATGTTATCTTGGATCTAATAGCTGCTAGATAAAGTCTTGTCATACGTTATTTTATATTTTCATAGTTTCAAGTTTCCCAATGGAATGAGGCACTGATCACAGCTAGCAATTGTGCTTACAGTTAGTGTTGTTGTCAAAATCATTAGCTCTTTCTACAAGCTCTATTTGAATCAAAATATCTTTTATTTTTGTGTATGTGTGTTTATGAGCTAAAATGTCTCATAGCTCCAAGAAGTTGAGGAACTTTCTCCTTTTCTGTTGAGCCCTTATGAGAACCATTATTTCCAATAACTTGAAGAGTTGTTCATTCTCATTGCTCCACTTTAAGTTGCAGATCAATGGATGATTATCCATCATTTAGGATCTCCTTAAATTGTTGTTGAGCCTTTTGGTGAGATTATCTACTTTATTTAATGTTATTTATAAGTGTGGTGGAGAGATTGTAAATGCATTAAGGGATCACCCTTCCTATTTTTGCAGAGCCTAAAGTGCAGAAGGATCTTGTATCCTTGTTAAGTTGGTCCAAGTCCTTGAAATTTTTTGATAATTGAGGCTAGCAACCTCATAGGAAGTGGAGAGATCAACTTGGTTGTTGAATAAGTGTAAAACCCATAATTGGTAACCAACAACTAAGGATCTCCTGTTGAATACTCTAGTGAAAACATGACACCTATATATGTAGCATCCCCATATGTAGTATATATATTAAACATCAATGTTATCCTCAAATGATGGAGCTAGTACATGCTACCTCTCCTCCTCCTCCTCATTGATAATCTCTACATCTTATAATATAGGTTTGGGTAAGGCCTCTAGTCTCATGGAACTATGAAAATTTTGTATGTAGGTTGACATTGTTGTTGGATGGCCCTGCACTAGATAAAATTGTTAGAAATATGTTGGATTTAGTTAAGTGTTGTCATTGATGTCAACACTATATCCTAGTTGGAGACTATCCCAGTTGGACCTATCCTGGTTAGTCTTGGTGATCATCTTGGTTTTGGATATGATTCTAATCTGGTATGATCAGATCTCTGGAATCAGTTTTGGATGATTACTCTAGATGGTTATTTGTTTTCCATATTTTGTTGGTTCATGTTTTGGTGGTCTGGTAACTATCGCTTATGTCCTAGGTTGGTATTTCCTGGTACCAGTTAACTTTACAGGTAAGAGATATTTGGTGTTTTGGTCAGGAAATTTTGGTCTGGCTTATGGAATTAGTTTCTATCATGCTGAAGGTGCTTCTTGATCATATTCTGAGTGTTTGGTGACTTTTCTTTGGCTGGTGTGTGTTATGGTGCTCCTATTTGGATCTAGTTAGACTTTCTATGTTACTTCACTAAGGGTTTCTACTAGTTGGTGAAGCGTGTTGGATTTTGGTCTTAGCGGAATTTCCAGCAGATGAAATTGTTTGGTTACTTGATTTAGGTTCATGTTATGTGATGTATATCATAATATTGGTCCAGTGATACCATGTAATGTAATTTTTGTTATTATGGGTTTATGGGTATAGGGTTTAGCCAACCTTGTCAATAAGGTTGATGATCTATATTTATAGGTGACTTATTCATGTAATTTGAATATCGATACATGGATTGGATTGATAGTTATGTCTGCATTATCAGAGGAAGGTTTATGTGTGAAAAAGTGATATATCATTCGTTGAAGGTTTTTGTATTGTAGGGCAGTCCATTTGTGCTTAACCAGAACTGTATTAAGCATTAGGAGATGCTAATTTCACAGTTCATTCTTTCTGGATTGTAGTCCGATGTTTTTGTAAGTCAGTGAGACTTATTTTCGTGATGATTAGTGAACTCTAGGTAGTTGACCTGATTGCAAGTGCAATCCCCATTGTAATTTCACATACTGCTGTAGTAGTATTATTTGATTGTGGGTAGGGTTTCCCACCATGGTTTTTTCTTTTACCAGGTTTTCCATGTCAAAATATTGGTTTTGTGTGTACAGTTCTTTCATTTTCTATTCTTCATTGTGTTTGTTTCTTTGTGCTCTGGTTTAAGGGTTTTGATATGCATTAGTTCTGATTTCTGATGGTAAACTGATTCACCCCCCCCCCTCTTAGTTTACTCCCGGTATCAGATCTATCTAGAAATTGTCTCATCACTCTATCATAGTAAAATGGAATGATGATGTGACTATGGAAAACCTCCAATAGATCATCTTGTTTCATCCAACATAACTATATATTCTACTCATCCCAAACATACATATGTCTATATGGCCTCCATATTATATTGCTCAACTGTAGATAGTTTATTACAACTCTCTAGTATAGTAAATATCCTATCTGTCATGGTCTAACACAAGGATATTTGTGTACTTGAGGCTTGTCAAGGGAGATATCTATATGAAATATCGAAGACCTCATGTATGATATATGATAAAACATCCATACTTGCAACAATGTACAAGTCATGAAGATCTTACCCTCCTAATATATGTACTCCCCTAAGTCATGGTAGAGATACATGATCATTCTCTATCCCCATAAAAATGCAGTGTGGTGCTCCTCCATCTCATGAATAACATGAGTAAGGCCTCCATGTATATAAGTACCTCAACCATTAGAACATAAAACCATCCCCACTATAAAAATCATAATCTTTCAGACCAATGGAATCTCTCTTGTAGTGTGTAGTAACCACCAGATGTATATGTAACCCATTGAATCTCTTGGAATCCCTCTACTAATGTAATAATTGATATCTCTCTACCTCTTCACATGAGAGACGTGACCGATACTTCATGGTCCTCCCTCACACTGGTAGTCATAGAATGTAGTACATGTCATCTACGATGATAGTCATCTCTTAGTGGGAAGATCGAAAGTAGATGTATTCATATCCATCTCTCCATCAAGGCCATCAACATTGGCTCATTATATTTCATCACTGAGATAATATATACCAAACATAGTCTCACTACGTGAAGCAAGCTCATCTCATCCTGATCAAGGTTGGAAAGATGACTCCGAAGAAAGGTGTACAAGGAATATCCAATATTTCCTCACATGTAGGGTAATTCTTGTCAATAACATCATTAAAATGACCCATCAATATCATAAGCAATTCATAAATATGGTTCCCTAACTGGGACCATGATACCCTTGTGGGACCATGACACCCTCTTGAGAGTAGGGCATCCACCTTGGGTGGGCCATGTGGAAACCTAGGGTTATGAATAAAAATAAAAATCTCAAATGAAAATGAATAAAAAAGAAAGGTTGGTCAACCTACCTCGTCCAGTGAAAGACCCTCCTTGACTAACTACCTCAAGTTGTCCATCCTCGTGGGCACATCTAGCTATCGACTCATCATTTTTCCTTAGTAGAATCTTTCTTTGTACTTGAAGATAAGAAGGTGAATAAGATAAATGAATAGTGTATTTCTCACTATTTAAAGGTAACTTCCTCAAAACCCTAATTTTTATGTTTTACTTAATCCTTCATATCTTGATCTAGAGGACTTCAGTTCACATGTCATCTATTGCACTGGAATCATGATTTAGTCCCTTATCTTTTAAAATTCCTATCAAGTAGCTTTGGTTTCATATCATACCTTATTAAGTGCATTTTTCATCACTTAGATTATATAATTCAAAGTGGTAAACATGATACCCTATTTCTACCTCTAAGTAGCAAGCATAAACAAGGTGGCATATAGATACTCTTGAATTTCATCACTCTTAGTAAGCATTCTAGGAGATTTTTTATTTTAACTAACAAATTCATTTTGTAGAATGTGATTCCAAATGTTTTATTGCAGGTACTAATACATTGGGGGCTTCATTCAACATATATGAAAATATCCTTTTGACATGAATGTTCACTTTTATGTACTTTATCTTGCATATGCACATAGTGTCATATGACTGCTAAAATGGGGGCTAAATGTATAATCATAAGTTAAAAATTTGTAATTAAGGTATCCAATTCCATGCTTAGTTAGCACTCATTTTAGAATGTCTCTTTATATTATGCATTATAGGACTTTCCATATGCATTTTAATAAATTAATTAAAATTTGAGTACTTTATTAATTCAAATCACATCACACTTTATAAATTGGGTCCTTGATTCTAGGTGTACCCTTTTATCATTTGATCTTGATATATCCTTAATCCTACCCCAATTAGAAATTCAAAACCACATTTTGTATATATACACATCATGGCTTGACCCACTGGGCTGGAATTAACATTAGAACCTCATTATCTTGCATCCTTAAAAATTCAGGATAAATTTTTTGAGACCAAGGCAGTCATACCCCCTTCGTCTGACACTTTTTTCCTTGAATTTTAGGAGGATAATTTGGTGGTCCTAATCAATTCAAATATCACTACATACGAATAAATAAAAAATTCAAGTTGGCATTAATTCCACTTCAAATATAAGATTTCATATATAAGTAAATTCACTTCCTCATTTGTGAAATATTTTGGGGCATCTTTGAAGAGAAACAATTATGCAATTGAAGGTATTCTAATGAAGTAATGGTGTTGTTTTAAAGAAGTCTCAAATCTGTAAATAAATTAATTCTTCATCAATATTCATTCAATCATAGAAGCTTCAAGAGACATTGGAAAATGATAGGGAATCACCAACTGATGATTAGCTTGTACCTCTTCCTAAAGGATTTGGTATGATTTCAAGTTGTTATTATTTTTCTACAATTGAGCTTTAGATATACATCATATTTAGTTTTATATTTTCTTTAGATCTACATTCTAATTGTGTGATTTAAAGCATTTTCAAGTCAATCATTATCATTTAGTTTTTTTTCTCTAACATTTTTGAGTAGGACTCTAGTTTTAATATTAGACACTTTAGCTCATAAAAAATCTTAGACACACTTAAGATTCATGAACACACATT
Source organism: Cryptomeria japonica (assembly GCF_030272615.1). Lineage (NCBI taxonomy): Eukaryota > Viridiplantae > Streptophyta > Pinopsida > Cupressales > Cupressaceae > Cryptomeria > Cryptomeria japonica. The sequence continues at coordinate 548,523,938 of NC_081414.1, read as the reverse complement.
ATTCCAATCTCAATATTGGCTATTTATGGATGTCGAAATCGTTAAAACAGGGGGTTAACCAAGGTAAACCCTTATATAGCCACCACCATACAATTTTCCATCTTGCAGGTGCCGCTATAGGTACCTCATAGAGTCGAGAAGCCCGAAACAACATCAGGAGACTATCTCAAACCTTCTCCTAGAATTTGGACATGATTTACCAAGACCAGAGTAGCTAGGGCGCCCCTGGCTAGACCAAGGCACTAGGGGAACCCCTATCCTTGGTATTTTTGACCAAATTTCATAGGTGGCTCCTAGATAGCTTTAGGTTACAAATTCCCAAATAGTGGCTCATATTCAAAATACCAAGGCATTCTGAGTGTCCCAGTCTTGTAGATTTAGCCTTAGATTGTAGTTATAAGTACACAAATAGATTTCCCATCCATTTCTATGTGTGTTACAACATTGTTTTATATCGGTCAATAACAACAATATAAGTGTTCAATTACTTCATACTTTAGTCATAGTTTTTACATTGCTTCAACCTATTTCCATATTTCATTCACTTTCTAAAGAAACAAATGAATATAAACCCTAAAAGTGTCATTTGAATCTCTTTTACAAGAGAGAGTCATTTGAAAGTGGATCTTGGTCTTATGTCCTATCCAGTTCCATTTTCATACCTGTAGCATCGTAAATTGTCATAGACTCAATTTACACCTCATGTTTGTGCTACCACTTTAGCATTTCATATTATCACCCCCTCTCTAGGCTCATTCAAGCCCAATTATCCAACTTTGATGTCATGTACACCCCTTTATGGGTCCAACTATGAGATGCCCACCCCCTTGATTTCTTGTTTTAGTCCTCTTTGTAGAAGGACTAGAGTGTGGAATAGCCTCGTCCAGAACAAGGTGACCCAAAACATCATGGTCTCTCTTGAAGGGGCCCCAATTTAAAATGGGGTAGGAGCTATATCTCCCTAATAATATTTGATCCCTGGGGCTACACATGATTGTTGGAGGTCGGCTTAATCTATAAATTACCTAGGGAACCCTATATAAAGACATCCCATCAATTCATTTTGACATCCATTATCTATTAATATTATTTGCACATTCATTATCAATCATTTTTAGAGATTCAAGGCTACATATTCATCATTCAAGCATTATGGAGCAAAGTTAAATCAATTTTCATGCAAGCATGTGTGTGTGATTAGGGTTTTTCATGTTCATGTGTTTGTCATGCCAGTACATTCAACACTTGTGATTCTATTAAAAGAGCATTGTATCATCATAAACAATTGTAAATCTAAGGTATATCTCCTTAATATTTATTTTAGTACTTATATTATTTCATTCATGGTTAATTCCAAAATTGGGGTTTGACCTAAGGCAAACCCCTATACCCAATATCTTTCCATTTCTTTCTGTGTGTAGGAAACAAGTTCAGAGTTGTACTTGAGAAATCCAACATAGTCAATAGTGATGAACATGTCAGTTTTTTATGACAAAAAAATTAGAGGACCAGGGCAAATCTATGCTACCTGGTCCCAAAAAAATAGGCCAAACTTCAAAGGACAGGTTTTGAACATCTCATTTTGCTCAGATCTAGGCTGGTAGATCTATGGGACATTTGTGTCATGCCCAAACTTTTGGGCAAAAATGAAACAACAATTTTTTTTTTTGACAACATAAACTCACAAAATAATCTACATTTAAGTTTTGACTTAACTAAGGTGTAAATAGAAGTGTTTACTAAAGCAGGAATGATTAACTCCATCAATGAAGTGATAGTATTTAATGAAGACTAATTATTCCCTAAGAGGGTCAACACAATTTAATTAGTTAATTTAATCAACCTAATTAATTTGCCGCTAATTAAAGTCGAGGGATATTTAAATATCTCAATTGCATTTAAAACATTCCAGACCAAAAATAATGATAATACCATCTTAAATTTATAATTAATTAATAGGGCGCATGCAAATTCATTATTTAAATTTAACCAATAAGGTTACAAATTCAATAATGTTATTTGCCAAATAAATATAATTTATACTATAGCCAATATTAATCTCCCCTAAACCTTCAATTTTTGACTATTAAATAATTTGGCCAAAATTGGCCTCATAGGCTAAAAATTCGTATTAAATAATTAATAATTTTCATTTACAAATTTCCCTCGAATTAAATTTAACTTGACCTCCACATTTAATTAAATACAAAAATTATCTATGAAATACCCTTATTAATAATCCTTGATAAAATTACGTCAATAATTGTGATATTAGAACTATATAATATTAATCCCCCAATTTAATTTCAGCTAAAAGTGAAAGGGGTCTAATAATTACTTAAGCGTTCATTAATATTTATTAATAAAATCAAATCAAATTGGTTTCAACTTAATCTCTTATATATATATATGAACTAGAAAAACAAATCTAAATTTATACCTACCCCTTCATATATATATATATATATGGTGTTAAATTAAATAATCCAGCTATACCAACTAATTATAATACTACATCTTACACCAAAAACCCTAAATTTAAAAGTTATAATTAAAACTATTACTCAAATCTCTCTTTTATTTTTATATGCTAATTCAATAATGTTATTTGCCAAATAAATATAATTTATACTATAGCCAATTTTAGTCTCCCCTAAACCTTCAATTTTCGACTATTAAATAATTTGGCCAAAATTGGCCTCATAGGCTAAAAATTCATATAAAATAATTAATAATTTTCATTTACAAATTTCTCCAAAATTAAATTTAACTTGACGTCCACATTTAATTAAATACACAAATTAATTATGAAATATCCTTATTAATAATCCTTGATAAAATTCCGTCAATAATTGCGATATTAGAACTATATAAAATTAATCCCCCAATTTAATTTCAACTAAAAGTGAAAGGGGTCTAATAATTACTTAAGCGTTCATTAATATTTATTAATAAAATCAAATCAAATTGGTTTCAACTTAATCTCTTATATATATATATGGTGTTAAATTAAATAATCCAGCTATACCAACTAATTATAATACTACATCTTACACCAAAAACCCTAAATTTAAAAGTTATAATTAAACTATAATTCAAACTATAATTCAAATCTCTCTTTTATTTTTATATGCTAACCCTAACCCGAATATGGGCTAGGGTTGCATTTCTAATATACTAATTGGGTTAGGGTTGCATATTTCTATTATCTAAAAATTCTCTCTTTCTCTATTGCTTTTACCCTAACCTGAAATTGGGTTAGGGTTTATTATTTTCTTTTTTTTGTGTGTTGCAGGGTACGGCGGCCATGAGGCGACGGCCATGGAGGTGGCGGTGAGTGTGAAGGCATGAGGGCCAAGAAAGGTTTAGGGGGCTGTAGGGTACCACTATGGATACACACAGTGGCGGCGCCGTGCCACTCACTATGGATATCCACAGTGGTGGCCACAATGTCGCCCACTGTGGTTATCCACAATGGTGGTGTCGACACCGCCCACTGTGGTTGCCCATAGTGGCAGATGCGGCTACCCACTGTGAGTACCCACAGTGGTGGCGCTGACACTTCCTACTGTGGATGCCCATAGTGGCGGACACGGCTCGCGACACCATCTGGGGGTGGTAAGGGTTTCGACCCTCCTAATAAAAATAAACAAGTCTCCATTTTAATTTTTTTTTTTTTGTTTATATTTTGTTTTTAAAATATAAGTGTATATATATATCTCCAGGGTTGGTTTTTTTTTTTTGATCTCCCTTTTTTTTAAAAAAAATATATGCATGACAAAAATAGAGTATAGGCAGCATAGAATAGATACACATTCATTTCTTTTTTGTGTGTGTAAAATGTGATCTAGTTAACATGTATACAAATATTCATTTAGCTAGATTAAATAGATTTATATTATGCAGCATTAACAACTTTATGAGTGTTAGTTTTAACAGCTTGATAAATATATCAACTAGTTCATTTCCTCTTTTAAAATTAGACATAGATCTATTTTCAATTTCTGGTTTTCTAAGTCTGTGTATGCATATATTTTCTTTAAAAAAAAACCACATAACAATAGACTTTCTAAACTAACAGATTTATTTAACAACATTTCCCTTCATTTTAACTTCTAATAGATAACTATAGGATTGAGGTAAATTTAAATTTGTCTACTTTAGCTTTCTGAATTTTTTTTTTAAATAGGAAAATGACAATAATAAATACAATTACAGCAACATTTAAATAGTACAGAAAAACACTTAAAACATCATCATTTCACTTTCTACATTTCCCCCTTTTTTATATATAAATTACAGAGATAAATAGATGACAAACTTCAATAGAAGACAAATTTAAATAAAAGACACATTTCAGATAAATGACAGATTTCAGTTAAAAGACAACATCATAATATATTTCATTTCCTTTGCAATTTATACAAAACAGAGTTAACCAAATGCACTCTTTTTTATTCATTTTAAATGATCCATACATCAATAAAATGCATCTTAAGACTCAGTCAATAATACAGATCTCTAAATCATTTTACAATATATTTATAGTAGAAAAACTCTTTCCTTTCCCATCCTTTCTTTACAACAAATAAAAAAATTACATTGTTTTTTTTTTTTCTATCTGGAAAATAAATAAAATCAGCAACTCCTAGCTTTCCTTTTTCTTTCTTTTCCAAGCAACCTGCATACAAAATCTTAAAGTTGTGACCATGGAGTACTCACCTCCCATCCTAGGCTTACTAGAAGTCACCCCCGAGCTTTGAGAACCAAGTCCTAGATGGGCTACACTCAAGCAAACACATTCCCATCCCAAGGCTGAACTTTATCACATAGTGTGATATTTACATGGGTGGAAGTGGACCAAGTACCTTGAGGAGAATTGCAAGATAGTAGATCACAGCCAACTCATGGCAACCAAGAACACAACAAAAATCCATCTTAACCCAACATCCTTATGACCCCCAAGGCATACATGCCATACTTTCTCCCCTTATGACCCCCGAATGCATAAATAAACCCTTGAGATTACTCTCATAATAAGAGCCTCTCACTCTAAGGCTGTCAAACTCCTTCCACCACCAAGACCATTCTACCCTCCCAAGGGTAACAAGGCCTTGGATACTCCCAAAACACAAGAAAATGCATAAAAAAAAATAAGAGAAAGATCACATAATACTTTCACAAAGGAAATACAAAGAAAGCAACATTTACATTCAAGCAATCCTACAGCCAGATTTCCAACATACAAGTAAGAAAATGCGCCAACCTTGAATCTGCCAAGGGTTTTCTGGGAATAACTTGGAGAAGAGCAGCCCAATTCCACAAATCTTTTCAGCAACACTTAGCCAAAATTCTATTCTAGAACTATTTTTTTTTCAAAATTACAAGATCTCCAAAGATGGAGAGTGGGTGATTACTCACTAAGTCTCAATCTCTTTTTTTCAAAATTGCAAGATCTCCAAAGATGGAGAGTGGGTGATTACTCACTAAGTCTCAATCTCTTTCCTAAGAAGGCTTCTCCCACTCTTTCCAACCTCTTGGATAGAGTGAGAGGCCCCCATTAGTTGGTCTTCCATAGGTCTTACACACTCCCTAACCAAGGCACCTCAAGAAGAGGAATGTAATGGGGAAGAGGAATGACACATACCAAGAAGGTTATCTAACCAAGGATGGAACTCCTAAAGATGAAATTAGGCCATCTAGGAAAACCCACTTTTTTGGGAGGTAAAACAAGTCCTAAGGGAAGGACACAGGGCCAAATTTGGCCTTCACCCATAGGTACCCCATAGGGCCCTTTAAAAATGCTCTAAAACTGACTCTAGGAGTTGGTTTAACTCTTAGAAAGTCCACCTAAAGTTAACCTACGGGTCAACTCTGAGTTGACCCTCCTTATGGCTCACTATCCTAGATTTCTTGCAACTTTCAAGGATAATTTGGAAATATATCAATTAAACAAAAAATAAATCTCTCAAAAATGTGACATGACAATTGCCAACACAACATACAACATATGTGTCAAGTGACACTACAAAAATAATTCATCACAAATACACACATAACAATTGTCTCTTGAATGATTTAAACAATTTAATAAATACAATTTACACACATGCAAACATTTACGTTTACGAATAAAATACGATAAATACGGGGTGTTGTCTCTCCAAATAGACAACCCCTGGTTTTACGAACGTACATAGGCCTAGGCTTGATTCTCCATAATGTTTCCATGGTCACATGGATAATTTTCCTCCACAACTCAATTACACATTAGTACTTCCCAATAGCCTCATATAATATTAAACACATAATAAGAATATAAATCAATCACTCTACATACAATTGACATCATACAAATCAATTTACCATATAACAAGGCAAATCCACATAAGCAATTATCATAAGCTTCATAAATTGAATCCATTCATAAGATATGCATCATATTTCAAGCATCATAATAAAGTCTTGTAAATCAAATAATGACCTACACCATCTCAATGTTATCCTATTCTAGAATCATATAAAATTCTATATCCACAATGCATAGAAATGAAGCATCAATATATCAATGTTATCCAATTCCTAGGATCATATAAAGTTCTATATCCATAATGCATAAAAATAAAGCATCCATAATAGTTCCAACATAAAAATCATTGAAATGCTAGGATGGGTTGGGGTAGGGCCTCACACCCTCCCCCTCTAGGCATGAACTTCCTCTTGGAGTTCATCAAAAAGATGAGGGTACTGTGATCTCATACGTGCTGCATCCTCCCATGAAGTTGTAACCTCATCATAGCAATCCCACTGGACCCTAACCTGGTCCATCTCTTGACCTCGAAGGGCCAACATCCGGCAAGCCTAAATGCAATGGGCTCCAAAGCTAGCTGCCCATCCGACTCCACCTGCAAGGCATCCCAATTTAAAATATGAGACTCATCATAGATATACTTCCTCAAAACTGATACATGAAACACATCGTGGATGTGTGATAGGCTAAGTGGCAAAGATAGGCAATAAGAAACTGGTCCTATCCTCTCAAGGATCTCAAATGGTCCGACAAAGCGAGGTGCGAGCTTAGAACCCTTTCCATAATGGATTGGACTCTTATGCGGCTGCACTCTCAGGAAAACTCTGTCCCCAACCATGTAACTCCGGTTTATCCTCTTTGCATCTGCATACTTCTTCTGCCTATCCTGTGCCTCTCTAAGGCACTATCTAATCAAAATTACCTCCTGCTCCATATCACAAACCATCTCAGGACCTATGGCCACTCTATCCTCAATGCGGTCCCAGCTCAGAGGTGTCCTGCAAGGTCTGCCATACAAGGCCTGAAAAGGTGGCATCAGCAAAGAAGTGTGATGCCCATTATTATAGGAAAACTCTACTAAATGAAGGTACTCCTCTCATCGGGTCTGATGATCCATGACGTACATGTAGAGCATATCCTCTAACACCTGGTTAACCCGCTCTGTCTATCCATCTGTTTTTGGATGATAGGTTGTGCTGAAATTGAGCTTGGTACCCATTGATGCCTGTAATGCCTTACAAAAGGAAGAAGTGAAGAGGGAATCCTTGCCAAAAATAATATTGCGTGGAACACCATGAAGCCTGACAATGTCTTGCAAGAACACCTGTGCCACTACAGGTGTTGTTAAGGTAGTCCAGACTGGTGAGAAGTGGGCCACTTTGGTCAACTTGTCAACTGCCACCAAGATAGCATCATGGCGATGAGATGACATGGGAAGACCAATGATGAAATCCATGGATATAGTATCCCACTTCCACTTTGGTATAGCATGGGACTGGAGCAACCCACCAGGATGGTGGTGCTCCGCCTTGACTCTCTGACACTCAAGGCATTGGGCTACTAATTCAACAATAAGTTGCCGCATACCTGGCCAATGATATAACTATCTCAAGTATGCATGCATCTTCTTAACCTTGGGATGCACTACATAAGGAGCTCTATGAGCCTCCATGACAATGAACTCTCACAATCCCTAGGAGAAGGTACAAAAATGCACCCTCTATGGCATAATAGTCCACTGGACTCTAAGGAATAATAGACATACTTCCCTTCCAGGGTCTCCTATGATCGAATCACCTGACAAACCTCTAGATACCATCCATCCTCTGGTAACTGCTGCAATATATGATCTCTCAAATTCGTGCTCATAGATGTGGAGTATACCTCATGACATCTCCTACTCAAGGCATCTACAACCATGTTCTCTTTCCCCTTGATGTAGTGGACATCAAAATCATACTCACATAGAAATTCCATCCATCTCCTCTAACGGGCATTAAGATTAGGCTGGGTGAAGATGTACTGCAAACTCTGATGGTCTAAATGAAGCTTGAAATGATGACCCAAAAGGAAGTGTCTCCACCTCACAAGTGCATGTACTACTGCTGCTAGCTCTAGGTCATGCGTAGGGTAGTTAAGTTCGTGAGTCTTAAGCTTCCTAGACTCATAAGCTATAACTTGACCCTCCTTCATAAGGACTGCTCCTAATCCATCCAAAGAAGCATCTATGCATACCATGAAATCAGTCATGGGGTCTGGCACAATAAGAATAGGTGCACTAGTGAATGCCTTTTTCAGATCCTAAAAATCCTTCTCACACCTTTTTGTCCACTCAAATTTATTTCCCTTTTGTTGAAGGGATGTAATGGGATGTGCAACTCTGGAAAATCCCTCAACGAAGTGTCTGTAGTACCCTACTAGACCCATGAAGATCCTGACCTCTGTCACACTGGTTGGCGCTGGCCAATCCATAATAGCTCTGATCTTTGATGGGTCAACTAAGATCGCATCACCAGATATAACATGCCCACGATACTTGATCTCTGATCTAAAGAAAGCACACTTTGACAAACTGTCGTACAACTGATTATCCCTCAAACACTGCAAAGCCTACCTTAAATGCTCCTCATGCTCCTTCTCATTCCATGAATATATCAATATGTCATCGAGGAACACAATCACAAATCAGTCAAGGAAAGTGTGGAATACCCCATTCATAAGACTCATGAATATAGCTGGAGAATTTGTAAGACTGAATGGGACCACAGTGAACTCATAGTGGCCATATCTGGTACGAAACGCGGTCTTGTGGATATCACTCTCCACAATCCTCAACTGATGATACCCTGACTTCAGATCTATTTTGGAAAACACTCTAGCACCCTGAAGTTGATCAAACAAATCATCGATCTTGGGAAAGGGATAATGGTTCTTGATGGTTACTTTGTTTAGCTGCCTGTAATCCATGCATAACCGAAGGGACCCATCCTTCTTCTTCACAAAGATGACTGGTGCACCCCAAGGGGAGATGCTAGGATGAATGTGACCCTTCTCTAAGAGTTCCTCAAGCTACATCTTGAGCTCATTAAGCTTATGTGTGGTCATCCTATAAAGTTCTCTCAAAACTGGCTCGGCTCCTGGTACAAGATCTATGTGGAAGTCAATCTCTCTGCTAGGTGGCATACTAGGTAGCTCGGCTGGAAACACATCCGTAAACTCCTCAAGGATGAGATGATCATCTAGGGAAGGCTCCTTCTAATTTTCTTCCTCTCTATCACTGATGGTGATAGCAAGCAACTAGCATCCCTTTCGCATGCTCCGCTTAGGCTGCATAGCAGAAATCATACGAAGAGACACGGGCCTCTAAATCCCAGTGATTACTATGGGAGCACCATGATCATCCTCATACTCGATCTTTTTTAGGTGACAATACATCTTGGCTATGTGGGTGTAAAGCCAATCCATGCCAAGTACGATGCCATAAGATCCAAGTGGTGTAACTCTAAGGTCTACTAAGGTGGTGGTATTACCAATCTGGAGTGGACATCCCCTAACCTTTGAATCCACTGACACTCTAGCCCCCAAAGCTAACTCCACTTTCCAATTGTCACCTTGCCTAACTACCACTAGCCTGCAACACTCCACAACCAATGGAGATATAAAGGAGTCAGTAGCTCCTGAGTCAAACAATATAAAAATATCGATACCTCTGATCATACCTGCAGCTTCAATAACTATGGCCTAGTGCTCTACCTGGCAGTTGTTAACCACTGCGAAGACTCTATGGGACTTGCCCATATCCCTAACTATAGGCTCTGATGCTGCCATCCTCTGACTACTTGCCATCTGACCCTATGAACACTCTCTCGCCATGTGCCCCATGGCTCCACATGTGAAACAAGCACCGTGTGCCTGAAACTGTGTGCCCTGAGGCCTAGAGAAAGGTTGTCCACCTATCCTGCTTGAACCATTGTACCCACCCCTGGAGGACTGTCGAGTCCGTGCCGGAGGTGTGTAAGTACCTTGTGCTCTTTGGTCGCACCTAGGACCCTGTGAATGCCATTGCTTGGGTTTGGAGCCCTATTGTCCCTGAGGGGGCCTCTACCTTTGATTCTGCTGTGACTGCTATGGAGGAGGGGGTTTAAAGGACCCTGATGCATTTCTGTGGTTGCCTTTCCAATGGGGTTTCTGAAACTCGAAAGACTGGGGTGCAGGGTTTTGGTTCTGAAACTGATCCCTCGTGTCCTATGGCCTGACCTGAATCTCCTCTTTTATCAAGGCCTTCTCCATGGCAACCCGAAGGCTTCCTGGAGCGGCCATCCTTAACGGTCCTACTATCCTGTTATTCAGTCCCCTGATAAAATGGTTGACGAGAAGCTTCTCATCCTTCAGGTAATCCACATACGATAAGAGCTCAATGAACTTACTCTCATACTGGGTCACTAAGAGACCCTTCTGTTGGAGGTTGTGGAACTCATCTATCCTACGCTTCCTGAAGTGCTTTGACAGGTATCTCTCCCCGAATCTCTCTATAAAGATATCCCATGTGAGGGTGTCTATAGCTAGGCCACACTTGTATTCCTCTTGTCTCCACCATGTGGAGGTCATCCCTCTCAAAAGGTGGACTGCTACTCATGCCTTTAGATTGCTTTCGTAGGAACACAATGCAAAGCACCGATCTAGGCTCAAGAGCCAAGCCTCAGCTTCTACCTTGTCGGTAGATCCCCCAAAAGATGGTGGCTGGAGGCACAAAACCTCTCTGATCAGATCCCCTGGATCTCGACGTGCCCTCTCAATATAAACAGGTGTGGCTATTGGAGGTGGTCTAGGTAGATGAATGGACTCAGACTCATGCTCAGCCTAGCCCTCTAAGGGATTAGGAGGTGGACTCCTACTCCATTCCCTAACTGCTGATCTATGGCTCCCTGAGTTCTGGTTTTTCACATGACTGTCGACTGCTGGAAGCCTATCCTGAACTATCCCAATTAGGTTCTAAAGTGCTAATAAGATGTCTTGGTTTGGGTCAACTGGGGGTTTGGGAGGGGCCTCTGGGTTCCCTTCCAAAACCAGTTCCTCCTTATCAACATCTTCACATGCCATACGTGTATGCCTAGGAACCCTTTCGCACTTGCGAGCTTGTCGCGTAGTTGGAGGCATCCTTATGAGAAAATAAAATAAATAAATAATTATTGGAGAAAGAATTAATTAATTAAATAATTAAAGTGAAACGTAATGGAGAAAGGTTCCTAGTGTTGGAAAACTTGCTTTGATACCAAAATGTCGTGCCCAAACTTTTGGGAAAAAACGGAACAACAAAATTTTTTTTTGACAACATAAACTCACAAAATGATCTACATTTAAAACGAAATCATTTAAGTTTTGACTTAACTAAGATGTAAATAGAAGTGTTTACTAAAGCTGGAATGATTAACTTTATCAATGAAGTGATAATATTTAATGAAGATTAATTATTCCCTAAGAGGGTCATCACAATTTAATTAGTTAATTTAATCAACCTAATTAATTTGCTGCTAATTAAAGTCGAGGGATATTTAAATATCTCAATTGCATTTAAAACATTCCAGACCAAAAATAATGATAATATCATCTTAAATTTACAATTAATTAATTGGGTGCATGCAAATTCATTATTTAAATTTAACCAATAAGGTTACAAATTCAATAATTTTATTTGCCAAATAAATATAATTTATACTATAGCCAATTTTAATCTCCCCTAAACCTTCAATTTTCGACTATTAAATAATTTGGCCAAAATTGGTCTCATAGGCTAAAAATTCATATAAAATAATGAATAATTTTCATTTACAAATTTCCCTCAAATTAAATTTAACTTGACGTCCACATTTAATTAAATACAAAAATTATCTATGAAATATCCTTATTAATAATCCTTGATAAAATTACATCAATAATTGTGAATTAGAACTATACAAAATTAATCCCCCAATTTAATTTAAGCTAAAAGTGAAAGGGGTCTAGTTATTACTTACACGTTCATTAATATTTATTAATAAAATAAAATAAAATTGGTTTCAACTTAACCTCATATATATATATATATGCAATTGGAAAAACAAATCTAAATTTATACCTACCCCTTCATATATATATATATATATATATATATATATATATATGGTGTTAAATTAAATAATCCAGCCATGCCAATTAATTATAATACTACATCTTACACCCAAAACCCTAAATTTAAAAGTTATAATTAAAACTATAATTCAAATCTCTCTTTTATTTTTATATGCTAACCCTAACCTGAATATGGGCTAGGGTTGCATTTCTAATATACTTTTATTATTTAAATGCTAACCCTAACCTGAAATTGGGTTAGGGTTGCATATTTCTAGTATCTAAAAATTCTCTCTTTCTCTATTGCTTTTACCCTAACCCAAAATTGGGTTAGGGTTTATTATTTTCTTTTTTGTGTGTATTTTGTGTGTGTTGCAGGGTACGACGGCCATGAGGCAGCGGCCATGGAGGCAGTCGTGAGTACAAAGGCATGTGGGCCAAGGCAAATTCAGGGGGCCATAGGGTACCACTGTGGATACACACAGTGGCGGCCCCGTGCCACTCACTGTGGATATCCACAGTGGCAGCCCCGATGCCGCCCACTGTGGTTATCCATAGTGGTGGTGCCGACGCCGCCCACTGTGGTTTCCCATAGTGGCAGACGCGGCTTCACCCATTATGGGTACCCACAGTGGTCGCCCCGATCCTGCCCACTATGGATGCCCATAGTGGCGGACGCGGCCCGCGGTGCCTTCCGGGGGTGGTAAGGGTTTCGGCCCTCCCAAAAAAAATAAACAAGTCTCCTTTTTTAAAATTGTTTTTGGTTTGTTTATATTTTGTTTTTAAAATATATTAAAATATAAGTATATATATATATATATATATATATATATCCAGGGTTGGTTTTTTTTTTGGACCTCCCTTTTTTAAAAAATATATGCAGGACAAAAACAGAGTATAGGCAGCATAGAATAGATACACATTCATTTCTTTTTTTTTTTGTAAAATGTGATCTAGTTAACATGTATACAAATATTTATTTAGCTAGATTAAATAGATTTATATTATGCGGCATTAACAACTTTATGACTGTCAGTTTTAATAGTTTGATAAATATATCAACCAGTTCTTTTCCTCTTTTAAAATTAGACATAGATCTATTTGCAATTTTTGGTTTTCTAAGTTTGTGTATGCATATATTTTCTTTAAAAAAAAAAACACATAACAACAGAATTTCTAAACTAACAGATTTATTTAACAACATTTCCCTTCATTTTAACTTCTAATAGATAACTATAGGAAAGAGGTAAATTTAAATTTGTCTACTTTAGCTTTCTGTATTTTTTTTTTTATAGGAAAATGATAGTAATAAATAGATGACAAATTTAGATAGTACAGAAAAACACTTAAAACATTATCATTTCACTTTCTCCATTTCCCTTTTTTTTTATATAAATTACAGAGATAAATAGATGACAAATTTCAATAGAAGACAGATTTAAATAAAAGATAGATTTTAGATAAATGACAGATTTTAGTTAAAAGACAGCAACATAATACATTTCTTTTCCTTCGTAATTTATACAAAATAGAGTTAACCAAATGCACTCTTTTTTATTCCTTTTAAATGATCCATACATCAATAAAATACATCTAAAGGCTCAGTCAATAATACAGATTTCTAAATCATTTTACAATATATTTATAGTAGAAAAACTCTTTCCTTTCCCATCCTTTCTTTACAACAAATACAAAACTTACATTCTTCTTTTTTTCTTTCTGGAATTAAAATAAAATCAGCAACTCCTAGCTTTCCTTTTTCTTTCTTTTTCGAGCAACATGCATACAAAATCTTAAGGCTGTGACCATGGAGTGCTCACCTCCCAGCCTAGGCTTACTAGAAGCCACCCCCGAGCTTGGAGAACCAAGTCCTAGATGGGTTACACTCAAGCAAACACAAACAAGCAAGGGGAATAACTCAAGCAAACACATTCCCATCCCAAGGCTGAACTTTATCACATAGTGAGATATTTACATGGATGGAAGTGGACCAAGTACCTTAAGGAGAACTGCAAGATAGTAGGTCACAACCAACTCATGGCAACCAAGAACACAACAAAATTCCATCTTAACCCAACATCCTTATGACCCCCAAGGTATACATGCCATACTTTCTCCCCTTATGAGCCCCAAATGCATAAACAAAACTATGCAGCAAGGTTCACATAAACAAACCCTTGAGATCACACTCATAATGAGAGCCTCTCACTCTAAGGCTGTCAAAGTCCTTCCACCCCCAAGACCATTCTACCCTCCCAAGGGTAAGAAGGCCTTGGATACTCCCAAAACACAAGAAAATGAATAAAAAGAAATAAGATAAAGATCACATAATACTTTCACAAAGGAAATACAAAGAAAGCAACATTTACATTCAAGCAATCCTACAACCAGATTTCCAACATACAAGTAAGAAAATGCACCAACCTTGAATCTGCCAAGGGTTTTCTAGGGATAGCTTGGAGAAGAGAAGCCCAATTCCACAAATCTTTTCAGCAACACTTAACCAAAATTCTATTCTAAAACTAGTTTGTTTTCAAAATTGCAAGATCTCCAAAGATGGAGAGTGGGTGATTACTCACTAAGTCTCAATCTCTTTCCTGAGAAGGCTTCTCCCACTCTTTCCAACCTCTTGGATAGAGTGAGAGGCTCCCATTGGTTGGTCTTCCCTAGGTCTTACACACTCCCTAACCAAGGCACCTCAAGAAGAGGAATGTAATGGGGAAGAGGAATGACACATACCAAGAAGGTTATCTAACCAAGGATGGCACTCCTAAAGATGAAATTCAGCCATCTAGGAAAACCCTTTTTTTTGGGAGGTAAAACAAGTCTTAGGGGAAGGACACATGGCCAAATTTGGCCTTCACCCATAGGGCCCTCTAAAAATACTCCAAAACTGACTCTAGGAGTTGGTTTAACCCTTATAAAGTCCACCTGAAGTTAATCTACGGTTCAACTCTAAGTTGACCCTCCTTATGGCTCACTATCCTAGATTTCTTGGAACCTTCAAGAATAATTTGGAAATATATCAATTAAACAAAAAATAAATCTCTCAAAAAGGTGACATGACAATTGCCAACACAACATGCAACATATGTGTCAAGTGACACTACAAAAATAATTCCACATCACAAATACACACATTGCAATTGTCTCTTGAATGATTTAAACAATTTAATAAATACAATTTACACACATGCAAACATTTATGTTTACGAATAAATATGATACATACAGGGTGTTGTCTCTCCAAATAGACAACCCCTGGTTTTACGAACATACATAGGCCTAGGCTTGATTCTCCATAATGTTTCCATGGTCACATGGATAATTTTCCTGCACATCTCAATTACACATTAGTACTTCCCAATAGCCTCATATAATATTAAACACATAATAAGAATACAAATCAATCACTCTACATACAATTGACATCATATAAATTAATTTACCATATAACAAGGCAAACCCACATAAACAATTATCATAAGCTTCATAAATTTAATCCATTCATAAGATATGCATCATATTTCTAGCATCATAATAAAGTCTTGCAAATCAAATAATGACCTACACCATCTCAATGTTATCCTATTCTAGAATCATATAAAATTCTATATCCACAATGCATAGAAATGAAGCATCAATATATCAATGTTATCCAATTCCTAGGATCATATAAAGTTCTATATCCATAATGCATAAAAATAAAGAATCCATAAAGTACAAAGGTTTACATTGAGAACTTTCATGAAGACATCAAAGAGACAAGACACAATAAACCCCTAGTGGATTTTAGGGTCTTATTACTTCAATATCAAGATAAAAGAGACATCATAAGAGAGAGAGAAAAAGAACCATGACTACTAGGCTAGTAAGGTTCTCTTACTATGATTCATGAAAAAGAAAAATACCAAAATTACAAAGCAAAAGGCTCAATTTGCAAACTTGAGTATCGAGACATGTGAAAGTGTGTGCATAAAGTAAAACATTGAGCAGATTGTATGCCCCCATGTTAAAGCGATTGCATGTGCCTTACTAGGAGCAATTTATTTAAGGTAGCATAAATGCATACAAAAGATAAGCACACTAACACAATGATATACCCCCAAGAAAGGACAAATCAAAGGATCAATGTCACAAAACACATAATGGTTCTACTAACTCTGGGTCAGTATGCACTTATAATAAATAATGTATATCATGAAATGTGTATGCATTTAATTAACCTCATCCCCCAAAGGAAGAAGGGCACATGTTTTTATTGAGTCAACATGGAAGAGACCAAAAGATATTTCAATGTTTTGCATCCTCCTCAAGTAGACAATACTAGGGAAAATAAATAGAAGAATTGAGAAACAAATAGAGGAATGTTATGAACAAGCGAGAGAGTAGAGAGAGAGAATCTATGGCACAAATTAAGCTAATCAAGCTAATCATCCACCTCCCAATCTTGTTGAACATATTTTTGGGAAGGTGGACGATATGCAAGAGGATCAACTTTAAGTATAGTAGATGGAGCTAGTGCAAGTTCCAAACAAGGACCATGCTCTAATGATGAGTCACTTTGTTTGTTACTAGGAGCTAGGATTAATGCTTTCAAAAATTGTTTAGATAAATCATTGTCAACATCAACAAGCTCATATTCATCATTGGAATATGTTGGTGTTTCCACTTGGTAGTTTTAATTATCCTAGAATTGGGCTATATTTCATTAATAGGAATTTGAGCCAATGGACAACTTAATAGGAATTTGATTTTAAGAAGCAAATACTTCTACACTTCAGGCTTTGTGAAACCTAGGCGGGTATATCTATGCAACAATTCACTTCTTTTAAAAAATTCACAATGATATTGCATCTAACATATAGTTCTCAATGAAAATATACCAAGGAAAACACTTGAGCTACCAAATTTTCCAAAATATTGGTTTACAATGCATTTAACACTTGACTGATAACATTATTTAGAAAAAAAAACACAAATACAAGAAAAAAATATGCAATTTTATTTAGATTGGTTGTTGAAAATAGAAAACACTAGATTAGTGCCTAAATTTGTGGCTAACAGAGTCATCTATTTGAATTAAATATTTTAGAAAAATTACAAATCCTTCCCACTAACCCATCTATTCACACCTTGCATAAACATTCAATGGTGTAACATTACAAACCATCATTTCTAATCACTAACTACTTCACTATACCATAGTAATAATTTAGTAGAATTTAACTATCTCCTTGAAACAAGCTCACTAAAATACCACTAATGAATGATATGATTAGTGAGATGAATTCATCCATCCTAAACAGATAAATTCATATGATAACAAGAAACAGACAAAGAGACAAATTGCAATACAATATTTCATTAATGTGCTAGAATAAATTCATACAATTTTCTAGATAGATACTCAGTTTTAGTTTATTCTATTAGTTAGAACTAGCCTACCCAACATGCAAAATGTTTTTAGAACCCTTGACAAATGATCTTGAATTCCCTTTTGTAAAATAAGGGAGAAAAACAAGCCTCAAATCATTTGCCATCTATCAAATTATCAATGTCTAAAAACATGAATATGCTTAAATCATCTTTTAACATCATAATATAAAAGAGCTCAAGCCATATAATAGATTCCACTAAAATTATTCCCATATAAAACAATGATCATGAGAGAGAGTATTTCTAAAAAGTGACAGATGGTCGAGTTACACCACTCAGGCCATTTAATGACAATTACAGTGCAAAGGTCTTTTAAATAGTATTTAAAATAACCCCTTAGAAATTAATCAACAATTATGAAATAGTTGTTTGCAAAGAACAACATAGACATGACATTTTGACTAATAAGTGTAATTTTCAAATATTTTCAACTTCTTTGTTAGCTCGTAAGATACTTATGATAAATGGATTTGGCAAAGTGTGTTAGATAGTTCAAATAATCAAAAGATAACTGAGAAGGGGGGGCGTGAATTAGTTGTCACAGATTACCAGAACCACTAATATCTAAAAATTTAATACCGGAACCCAAAATATTAATACTAGAATAGAAGTTAAACCAATTAAGCATAAACAATAATCACAAAATAAATACCATCCACATGAAACCAAGATTTATACGTGGAAAACCTGGTAAAGGGAAAAACCACGGCGGGAAGCCTACCCACAATTAGATAATAATTCTGCAGTAAGTATGTGAGTTACAATTGAGGGGCCTGCACTTGCAGGAAGGCCAACATCCCAGAGCGCATTGCTCACCACAAAAGGAGTCTCATTGAATACATAGAAATTCATACTACAATCTGAAGAAGTGTTGAACTCCCAAAGATAGCATCTCCTATGCCTGAGTACAATTTCGGTTAAGCTCAATACTGTGATAGCCCTGAAAATTGATTGCATGAAATCATCAATTTTGAGCTCAAATATTGATAATTTGGTTTATTTGTATCCTCTGCAAATGATCCAAGGTATAAGGGTTTAGGGTTTATCAAAATTTCTTATGTTTTGTGAAGAAAACCCTAGCAATAATACATTTTGTCATTACCTTTTCCCCACTTAAAGCCAAGGGTTGTTTACCATGGGCAAGGCCATTTTACTCCCTAAGTATTAAGTGGTGGTCAACCGGTTTATGAAATATGATTTTTCCTAAGTCATGCGCATAAAATTTTCCCTATAATTGGTTTTTCCTTTTAAATATTTGTGCCTGCACCCATAATTTTCCTAAGTCTGAAAGTCCTAAGTATTTCGATGAGTTGCTAAAGATAGAATGAATCTGACGGTCTGTGCTTCCTCATGGTCAAAGATACAAGGATGATAAAGACCGCGACATCACAAGATTGTGCCACGTGTCTTCAATAGAAAATGATAGGTTGGCGGTATAGCCAGTCAAAGCATTGTTACCAGTTCTCAGGCAGTAAAAGCTGGTTTACTAACAGTCCTATCAGTGTTCACGTGTTCAAAATGAACGATAATCTTATGTCCTGAGGTAAAAGGTGCTCGATCTTTAAATCTAGAGGAGTTAACAGGTATTGTGCAAAGTAGTAAATTTTGAATAGATCTGACGACCCTTGTATCCCCGTGATGGAAGTTGCAAGGAAGTTATGGATCGCGGCATCATGAGATGATGCCACGTGTCTCAGACTGACCAAGAAGACCTATGGTGAAATTGATGACGGAGTCTGGTTGAAAGATGATGTGGTGTTGATTAGTCATGATTTTGTGGGTCCGTTGATATAGATGGAGGGTCAAATGGTATGTCGACAAACAATGATCATTATATTTTCCAAATTGGGTAGGTTCTGCGGTTGAGTTTCAAATATGAAATTAGGAGGGATTTTGGAGGCACCAGTCATAGCTCACGGGGAAGAAGTAAGATGAACATGAATACAAACTTGTCAACTCAGGATTGATTAGATAGACAAAGATGATATCTCAGAGATGTGAAAGAATCAAGAAAAGCTCCATGTTTTGATATGATGGATAATGAGTTCTTTGATAATTTTAGAGATTTTCTTGTTGACAGGAATCCTGAAGAAGGAGACTGTACACTGAGAAAGGAATAAGGTCAGAATAAAATAATTCAAGTGAGGTGACCACATGTAGGTGGCAATGGAGTGATGGCCTCGAAAATGATGGTGACTTGAGTTGCAGGCATGATTCCTGGAATCCATAGCTCACAAGATGAGCAGAAGATATCAAGATGATGATTATTCATATGGATTAGCACCACCACATTGAAAGTATTTATGATTATAAATTCACTAGGTAGATGATAGAATGGGTAGGAAAAAATACAAACTTTTTCATTTTTCTTAGAACAGTTCTTCATCAGTGAGAGGATGGTGTTTGAATAGAACTATGTATGAATTCGTTGCATATTTTATGGCATTGGATGGATATTTTTTCTCTTTTATGAGGTTTCTCATTGTCAGAGGAGTTGTGAAAGATCAAAGGATTGTTAGAGGAGGCATGAAAGCCTTTTCTTATCAGGAAAAGCCACCCAGGACATATCCTCTGCTCTTACTCTACATTTTGTTGGCAGAGTGTTCCAAGAAGGAGCTCACAGGGAGCTGAAAGAAGGATTTGTTCGAGTGAGGATTGGCAGGCAATCATCTCTACAACAACATGGAAGTTGCAATGCCTTCTCAACAAATCATGTTTACCCTCAAGCTCCTCTTTCCATTTTCTCTGATCCAGGGCATAAAGGCTGGATATTTTCCTCTATTCCAGTGGGAAAGTCTTGTTTATGTTGGGGACTATTTTCCTTTTCAAGAAGAGAAATGTTATGGACCAGACTGAGCATCTAAGGGTCCATCTAGAAGTGTCTGGGTGATGTCAGCACAACTCAAGCGTTTTTGTTTCTACCAATAATCAATTGAAAATTTTGGTTCAACCTCATCACAGGCACCAGCATGTGGATAAGGAATATTTTGTAACAGAATTGTGTATAGTCTCTAGGGATCGATTTTGATAACAAGTGTCTTTTGGCCTGAAGCTTGTTGCTCCCTTTTTTCTATAAAAGGGAAATCAAGGTCATTAGTTAGGGTTCTGAATTTTTTGAGAAGGATCTCTATAAAATTAGGTCTATTCTATAGGGGTAGGTTCCATGTAGTTGTAGAGAGTCATGGAAATAGCAAGAGTTGTACTATCATTTTGCAGAGAAAAACTAGTAATATAGTCACGAGTTTCTTCTTTTAAGTGGGTTATTTTGTACTCGAATTTGTTGACTGTTATCTGATAGAAGATAGCTTATGATATTAATGCAAATATATTTCCTAACATTTACTCTCTTGTGTGTGACTTTATTTTCTTTTAAGTAAATGAGAATAAGGGTTTCATTTGTTTGTTGCATTGTTATGATGTATGTAATTTTCCATTCAATGCTTTAGTCCAAGGGGTTAATTAAAATTATTGAATGAGATTACAGAGAAATAAGACTTGTAACAAGATTTGATAAGAAGTCCAGGTAAAGGATCGTAGGCAGAACAATATTGTAAGGCAGTATTGCTCAAGGGTAGACCAGCTACGAGAAAAGTTTTTTATCAGATTTCATTAATGTTTTCAATGTTAGTATTTTGGTATGGTTTTGTCATTGATGTCAACACCTACTTTGGAGATCCAGCAACATTCATCGGCAAGCAGTAATCTATGCAATAGTTACTGGTATATGATTAACCGACAGGATATAATGTTCACCGGTACCTGGAATGACATGGAAGAAACTTGGTAATGTCGAAGACATCATGTGGACACTTTATTTTGAAGTAATTATCATTGGTATATTCATATTTGCATATTTGCTTTTACTGGCAAATAGGTGTCTAGGTTATCTAAGGTTACACTGGTAGGTTTATCTTTTCCAGATTAGCATGGCATGCTATGGAGATGATTTATTATTATTGTAAATGCATTAAGCCGACATGATTAATCAGTTATTGCATCGGATATTATATTATTTGTAAAATATTTTTATTGTAATATCTTGTAGAGCCGACCTACTAAAATTTGTCTTAGGGTATGGTATAAATATAAGATCTTATTTGTAAGATCAAGTGTGAATGCGAAAAAGATTCAAGTGAAGGTATATGAGAGATAAATCAGAGGCATACACGAAGACATCATTTGAAGGTGAAGTTAGGTTTTTGTAAAAGCATATCAGGGGATGCGATTTTATACAGTACATTCTTATTGGATTTAACCATCCAACTATAGTCAGTGTGACTCCCATTTGTGATTGAGCAGTGAGCTCTAGGCTGTTGGCCTTTCTGCATGTGCAGACCCCTCTTTGTACACTTACTATCTGTAGTAGAATCATCTGATTGTGGGTAAGGTTTCCCACCATGATTTTTCCCCTTACAAGGTTTCCACGTACAAATATTGGTGTCATGTGTTGTGGATGACTTTGTGTTTATGTTTCATGCATTAATTCTTACCGGTATAGCAATTTACTGTTAACTCTATCTACCGGCATACTAAACTGGTTTACCGGTATTAAGTATTAAGTTGGTTAATAAGTTTCTGATTTGAATTTATTAGACAACTGTTTCACCCCTCCCCCCCCCTCTTAGTTGTCTCTGAGACCTAACAATTGGTATCAGAGCCTAGTCCTCTTTTTGTAGAAGTTTAACAACTTGAGGAGATCCAATGTCTACTAATTATTTCATGAAGGATAGTCCTAAACTTGATGGAACCAACTATGGGATATGGAAGATTAGAATGGAGACACATCTGAATTGCATCGATAAAGACATC
This sequence comes from Cryptomeria japonica, assembly GCF_030272615.1. Taxonomy (NCBI): domain Eukaryota; kingdom Viridiplantae; phylum Streptophyta; class Pinopsida; order Cupressales; family Cupressaceae; genus Cryptomeria; species Cryptomeria japonica. Next base: position 548,501,272 of record NC_081414.1, on the reverse strand, counting down.
TGGGAAGTTACTAAGAATGGTTATATTACTACTGTAGCTGGTCAAACTGCTCCAACTACTTTAGCTAAAGATGAAGAAAATGATTGCAAAGCAAGAGAAGCACTCTTGAGCGCATTATCAGATCAACAAATCATGGGATTATCAGATAGGTCTACTGCTAAAGCTATTTGGGATCATTTGGAAACATTGAATGAAGGAGACTCCACAGTCAAAATTGCAAAACTTGAAAGCTTCCGAGTCAAGTATGAACATCTGAAAATGGAAGAAGATGAAAGGATTTCTGCTTTCATGGAAAGAGTAAATGAAATTGTTTTGGGTATCAAATGTTGTGGAGGAACCCTGAGTGAGGATGAGATTGTTTCAAAAATCTTAAGTGGTTTGCCACCAGCATATAAAATGAAGGTTACTACTATAAATGAGTTGAGAACAATGCCTAATACATCAGTAACTAGGGATATATTGATTGGAAAACTTTCAGCTTTTGAAATTGAGGAATTTGGTCCTGTTGCTACTATAAAGACTGATTTGGCCTTCAAAGCATCAACATCATCTGCTCCATCTTTTGACAAATCAGACTGGAGAGCCTTTTATGCAAGAGAACTTGAAGAAACCAAGAAAGAGAATGAAGAGCTTGAAGAACTTGAAGCACTATTTGCAAGAAAAATGCCAAAAGGTCCAATTGGAAGTAAGTATGAAGTTAAAGCACCCTTTAAATGTTTTAACTGCAATAAGATTGGTCATATGGCTTCAAGATGCCCTGATAGACATGCTAGACTAAGAGAAGAAGCTAGAAGAACATACAAGCCTAATCCTGAATATTAGAGATATAGATTTAAGAAGAACAAAGATAAATCTTGTTACATTGCTGATGAAGGTGTGACTGATGATTTTGATGAGGATCCAGCAGACAATGGATGGGTCTTTGTTGCTATAACAGAAGATCAACCGACACCTACTGCTCAACCGGTAGAACAAGCCCTAGTAGCCAGAGTTGAATCAAAGGATGAATGGATTATTGACTCAAGATGCTCACATCACATGACTGGAGACAAAGGTAAATTCTTGAACTTTCAAGAATACAATGGAGGTTTAGTAAGATTTGGAGATGACAAAGCCTGTTCAATCAAAGGTAAGGGTTCAATATCTCTTGATGGTAAACATAACACTGACAATGTCTACTATGTTGAAGGATTAAAACATAATCTTTTAAGTGTTGGTCAATTAGTTGAGAAAGGTTTTCAGTTACAATTTAAAAATGGAAAATGAAAAATCATGAATAGAACTGGTTTGGAAATTGCAACCGGTAATAAGACTAGAGGTAATATCTTTCATTTTGAATAATAGAAAAGGCATGCTTAATTGCACATATAGATGAAAGTTGGTTATGGCATAAAAGACTATGTCATGTAAATTTTGATTGCATGGTAAAAATCAGTACTTCTAAGGCAGTTAGAGATCTACCTAAAATTGTGAAACCTTAGAATACAATTTGCAAGGAATGTCAATTTGGAAAACAAGTTAGAGCTAGTTTTAAAAGTATTCCAGAAAAATCCAATAATGCTCTTGATTTAATTCACACTAATTTATGTGGTCCAGCTAGAACAAAAAGCTTACAAGGTGATAGATATTTCATGCTAATTATTGATGATTACTCTAGAATGTGTTGGGTTACTTTTCTCAGAGAAAAATCAAAAGCACTTGGGAAGTTCAAACTATTCAAAGCAATGGTTGAAAATGAAACCGGTAAGAAAATCAAATGTTTAAGATCAGATCAAGGAGGAGAATTCACATCTAAAGATTTTAATACATTTTGTGAAGTGAATGGAATCAAAAGATAGTTATCAGCACCTCGGACACCACAACAGAATGGAGTTGTTGAAAGGAAAAACATAACTATCTTGGATGCAAGAAGAAGTATGTTATCAGAAGCAAATCTACCACGTGTACTAGAGAGAGGCAGTAAGCACTACTGTCTATACATTCAACAAAGTTCACATCAAAGGTGAAACTGGTAAGACCCCTCATGAACTTTGGTTTGGTAATATTCCTACTCTTAAGTATTTCAGAATTTTTGGAAGTAAATGTTATATTAGAAGAGATGAGTATATTGGAAAGTTTGATCCTAGAAGTGATGAAGGAATATTTCTTGGTTATTCATCTAAGAGCAAGGCATATAGATGTTTTAATAAAAGATTATAGAAAATTATTGAGAGTACAAATGTAAAGATTCATGAACAATTTAGAGGAACTTCAAGATGTATAGACTTTGAACTGGAAATAGAAATTATGACAAATGAACCTACAATAAATCCACCAGTACATAATGATGATCCAGTAACTCCGGTATCATCAGAGGATTCCACAGTAATTGAAGAACAACAACAGACTAAGACACCCCGATATGTAAGACTGAATCATTCTGAAGATCAGATAATTGGAAGCAAATTTAAAGGAGTTATGACAAGAGGAAGATTGGAAAATGAAGAGGTATGTCTTATTTCTCAAATTGAACCATTAACTATCAATGAGGCATGTGAAGATAAATTTTGGATTAAAGCTATGGAAGAAGAATTAGGACAAATTGAGAAAAATAATACTTGGACATTAGTTCCCTAGCCTAAAAATAAAAATGTAATTGGAACCAAATGGGTATTTAGAAACAAACTTAATGAAGATGGTAAGGTTGTCAAAAATAAAGCAAGACTAGTGTGTAAGGGATATTCTCAGAAAGAAGGAGTTGATTACAATGAAACCTTTGCACCGGTAGTCAAAATTGAGGCAGTTAGATTATTCTTAGCTTTTGCAGCTCACAAGGATTACAAAGTTATTCAAATGGATATTAAATGTGCATTTTTGAATGGAGATCTTGAAGAGGAAGTCTATATTGAACAACCTGATGGATTTTCTTTGACAGATGACAATGATATGGTTTGCAGGTTAAGAAAAGCTCTGTATGGATTGAAACAAGCCCCAAGAGCTTGGTATGCAAGATTGGATAAGTATCTTTTAAAGATTGGTTTTACTAAAGGAAATGCAGATAGCAATTTATATTACAAAGTAACTAATGATGATATCTTGATTATTGAAGTATTTGTTGATGATATAATCTTTGGAGGAGAAGATGAATTATGCAAAGAATTTTCTCTTGAAATGCAGCAAGAATTTGAAATGTCTATGATTGGAGAAATAAAATTCTTTTTAGGATTGCAGATCTTACATACTGATAAAGGTATCTTTTTGAGTCAATCTAAGTACTTGAAAGAACTACTAAAGAAATTTGGAATGGAGAACTCTAAACTGGTAAGCACACCTATGACTACAAATGACAAATTATCTCAAAGGGATGAATCTATACCTGTTAATCCAACTACATACAAATCTATGATAGGAGGTTTACTGTACTTGACACAAACCAGACCTTATATTATGAATGAAGTTTGTATAGTTTCTAGATTTTAGAGTAATCCTAGGGAAAATCATGAATCGACAGTAAAAAGGATTTTCCGGTACTTACAAGGCACAACAAATCTTGGATTATGGTATCCTAAAGATGAAAATTTTGATCTATGTGCATATACAGATGCAAATTGGGTAGGAGATGGGGATGATAGGAAAAGCACCACTGGAGGAGCATTCTTTCTTGGAAAAAGATTAGTCTCTTGGTTGAGTAAGAAATAAAGTTGTACATCTTTATCAACAGTAGAATCAGAATATGTTGCAACAACAACAAATTGTACACAAGTACTTTGGCTTAAACAAATGTTGAAAGACATAAAGGTAAAATGCAAGGAACCTATTACTATATACTGTGATAACACTGCAACAATTGATATATCTAAAAATCCGGTATTACATTCTAAAACAAAACATGTTTCTATCAAATTGAATTTTCTAAGGGAAAAAGTTGAAGAAAAAGAGATAAAATTGGTTTATGTGAATACTAAAGAATAGCTTGCAGTTATTTTCAGAAAACCTTTGCCTAAGGAAACTTTTGAGTATCTCAGAGATCAGCTCGGAGTCATACCACCACCGGTAGTGACTTAGACAATTGATGATTGTCATCAACCGGCAGAATCAAATGGACAAAATTTTTATTCTGGTATTTGATGAGGAAGCTACTTCTCAGGGGGAGTAGTTGGTATATTGAATTGGTTGGTATTTTGTATGAACTTGACTTTTTGTGACTTTGGCATTTTATGTCAAAGGGGGAGAGATATCTATGGAAAAACACATTATCTTTTTGGTAAGAAAAAGAGATTTTAGGGGAGAGATTTCGAAAACATGAAAGATTGGTATTGTTACTCCCAGGGGGAGAAATAGAGATTGTTGGTTTTTGTACTTGGCATTTCTGTTTTGGCACTATGATGGTTTTTCCATCTTGTGTTGCCATCAATGCCAAAGGGGGAGATTGTTGGTATTTTGGTATGGTTTTGTCATTGATGTCAACACCTACTAAATACACCTACTTTGGAGATCCAGCAACATTCACTGGCAAGCAGTAATCTATGCAACAGTTACTGGTATATGATTAACCAATAGGATATAATGTTCACCGGTACCTGGAATGACATGGAAGACACTTGATAATGTCGAAGACATCATGTGGACACTTTATTTTGAAGTAATAATCATTGGTATATTCATATTTGTATGTTTGCTTTTACCGACAAATAGGTGTCCAGGTTATCTAGGGTTACACCAGTAGGTTTATCTTTTCCAGATCAGCATGGCACACTATGGAGATGATTTATTATTGTTGTAAATGCATTAAGCCGACATGATTAATCGGTTTTTGCATTGGATATTATATTATTTGTAAAATGTTTTTATTGTAATATCTTGTAGAGCCGACCTACTAAAATTTGTCTTAGGGTATGGTATAAATATAAGATCTTATTTGTAAGATCAAGTGTGAACGCGAAAAAGATTCAAGTGAAGGTATATGCGAGATAAAGCAGAGACATACACAAAGACATCATTTGAAGGTGAAGTTAGGTTTTTGTAAAAGCATATCAGCATTACATCAGTACTGAATTTAGCATATGAAGATGCGATTTTGTACAGTACATTCTTATTGGATTTAACCATCCAACTATAGTCAGTGTGACTCCCATTTGTGATTGAGCAGTGAGCTCTAGGCTGTTGGCCTTTCTACATGTGCAGACCCCTCTTTGTACACTTACTATCTGTAGTAGTATCATCTGATTGTGGGTAAGGTTTCCCACTGTGGTTTTTCCCCTTACAGGGTTTCCATGTACAAATATTGGTGTCATGTGTTGTGGATGACTTTGTACTTATGTTTCATGCATTAATTCTGACCGGTATAGCAATTTACTGTTAACTATGTCTACCGGCATACTAAACTGGTTTACCAGTATTAAGTATTAAGTTGGTTAATAAGTTTCTGATTTGAATTTATTAGACAACTGATTCACCCCCCTTCCCCTCTTAGTTGTCTTCAGAACCTAACATTCAAAGACTCTATAACCTTGATGAACAAGGCACTGGTATTTGTGAGAAAGTGTCATTAGGTTTTCGATTTCTGTTTTATCTTCTTTATGATTTATTAGAACAAATCTCCTAAATATAAGAATATCATTTGTTAAGTTTTATGCATTTTTTGAAAGTTGTCCCACCCTTCTCATACTCCAGCTTAAGGTTGAGGATCACTAAAGGATTTGTCATCCTTGAACATTCTCCCTTTCAGTTGCATCCTTTTATGAGATAATCTGCTTTATTTTCAGTAAATTCCTAAGTATTGTTGCAAAGAGCAGGAGATTTACTAAAGGGATCACCCTCTAGGGTCCTGTAGAACCCGAAGTGTAGAAGGATTTTATGTCCTTGTTAAAGTTTGTCCAAGCTCGATAGATATTGATAGTTGGAGGTGGCTCTCTATAGATATTTGGAGGAGTCATCTTGGTCTCTGCCCAGTGGCAGTGTAAACCCATCCTTTTTTGGGAACCAACAAAAATGGCGACTTTGTTAGGGAGAATATGAATTGTAAGGAATATTTGGTAAAAATATTTACTAAATATATAGTCAAGATTATGCCATCTGAGTCACCAATAAAAATGGCAGCTCTTCTAGGTAAATGTTCCATAAAGTTATCTAGGTCTTTTGTGATTTGATGGTTGAGCGTTGCTCCTGCGTCGCAGGACTAAAACTTCTTCCCATAGAGTGAAGAGTTTCTTAACTTGTCCCTTGTCAGTTTGAGCCAATTCTCATAAATGTTGCTGGAAAATCTGTTGTAGTTCATCTTTTATAAATATTTTGGTCCAGATCTGTACATTTTTAAGATTTTTTGTAATACCTCACAAGCTGTGAGTGGCGACTCTGAGACTTTGAGATCTATGCATCGGTGTGCATTTGCTTGAAGAAGAACCAAGAAATTTTTAGAAAAGATGAAGCGGATTTGAGCTCTTCTGATGAAGTACCCTAACAAGTTGAGGATGGAATCTATATAATGTCATTTGATGATAAGGAAGTGTTGCAATGTTGTGTTGAAACAAATATGACATGTGAAGGAATTCTAGTTGTTTGAGTATTTGTCCTCTACAAGGAGGTGGCAACTCTATCAAAAGATCAGTATTAAATATTTGAAGGAGTTAAGGTGATTTTGCAAGTCCCGGGTTAAAGAAAATAGCAACAGCTTTAGCATTTCCAGGTATTTAGATTTTCATGAGTCAAGTGTATTTTCATGAAAATTGTGTGTGAAAAAATGTTCCCTAAAGAGTGAAAGAAGCACTAAAGAAGGGAATGGTAGTGATTATTTTACATACTCCTATGATTTAGTTTCCATTTTCTATATGAGATTAGATGGAGTATGTTTTGAGCCTTTGCAATGTGATAGTTTAATAATTATGGCAAAAGCAAAAAAATAGGGAAATGAATGAAAATATGTATTATGTGCATGTGCTTCCCTATGAAATGTTGAATATAAATGTAAAACCTCTATCGTATTACCATAAAGATTTCTTAATGGAAAGATATAAGCCATTGAACTTTAATGGTATCTAAGGTTTGCCAAATCCGGTTCCTATAAGGGTTAGGGAACAATTACTAGAATTCAGTGGGAAAAAGTCAAAATCAACACGTCAACATTTGCAGGAATTTTTTGAGTTAATGGAGGATTTTGAGATAAATTGGGAAGATGTTTTCATGAATTTGTTTGTTCAGTCTTTAAAGGAAAATGCTAGAGACTGGTTTTCTTACATGCTAGTATGTTTTATCTCATCATGGGATGAGTTGAAGGTAGCATTCATGGAACAGTTTGGTGAAAGAATTAATCCAAGCTCAGTTATGAAAACATTTATGGGTATCCAGAAGGAAGAAGATGAGTTAGTACTTGATTTTAATCTCAGGTTTGATAGGGCATTGGATGATATTCCTAGCAGTTATAGACCAAATGAGGCAATGTGCTTAGTTGTTTATTTGGCTGCATTTGAAGAGGAAGAGATTTATTTGTTGAGAGATAAGGATCCTAAAACCTTGCATCAGGCTTATAGGATAACAATGGATATTAAGAACAAATTGAAGTTTGGAATCTCTAAGGGTTACCTATCTGCAAGGGTATGTTAACTCATAGTATTAGAGTGTAAAGAAAGGTATCAACTAGAAGATAAAGATTCATATCAGGGCCTTTACATCCCGGTTGATCAATTTAGGCTTGTTATTGATTATGATTTGCATAAAAATATGAGTGAAGAGAACTTTTTCTAGACAATGGTGTCGATTACTTTACTAAATAATAGTAGTAATGTTTTTTCTAGGAATGAGATTCAACAAGAGGTTCATCTACAATCTTGTGTTTCAGATGGATCTAACAGTGAGTATAAAGAATTTGAAAGTTTTATGTCTTATATTGATGCAAGTATGCAGGATTTTGTTGATATGAATTCAGTCTCTCAGGAAGTAGTTGTATATGATAATAATGTTACGATAACCTGTGAACAACTAAGAGGGGGGGTGAATTAGTTGTTAATAGATTATAACTTTTAATCCACAATACAACCTTAAACAAATCAAGTACTAGTTAAACATATACAGATGCCGGTAGGAACAGATACCGGTAAACAATACAACTTAACAATTAACCAGATAATCAATACAAAGCAACCATACCACATAACACCATGATTTGTATGTGGAAAACCTAGAAAGGGAAAAACCACGATGGGAATCCTACCCATAGTCAGATGATACTTTTGCAAAAAGTATGTGTTACAAGAGGGACCTGCACTTGTAGGAAGGCACACTTCCTAGAGCATACTGCTCATTACAAAAGTGTCTCACTGACTACAGAGAGGCTACAACCATCTCAAGATAAATGGACATCAATCCAATAGAGTGAACTACTGGAAATAGCATCTACCATGCTTAATTACAGTCTCGGTTAAGCTCAGTGGTAGAGGATTAAATCCTCTTTTGAATCCAATTTGATCACCAATGATAGACCAACTCCTCTGCCTGAATGATAATACAATATTCTCACATTACATTCCTTGACCATGACCTTTCCAATAACCATGATACTTTACAAAGAGTTTCTACCTCTTATTTATACAAACCCTAAGGACTAAACTGATTAGGTCGGCCACCTAAAGATATTACAATAATATCATTACATAATTCCATTTACAATGATATGCCATGTCGGCTAAAGACCAAAACAATAATAACAAATACATAAATCATCTCAAGACATCCCGGTAAAGTGTAGAGTACACATTAGCATGATACCAATCCATAACCTAGATAGGTACCAAACCTATTGTAGGTCCACCATGCTAAAGAAAAGTCTTCAAGCATTTGAAGAATGATCAAATAACATCTTCAACATCCTAAAATCCATGAAGAAGTTGCACCAACACCAATTATGCATCCTGTCACAATTACTTAATGAAAGATTTGTCGATAAAGCCTTAAACCAGTGTTAGTAAGGGTTTACCAGAGTGTATGATAGCATCTGATTACCAAGACAATACCAACTGACCAAAACATGCTCATAGAGCATCTTTACTGATCCAATAATGTCGGAAGTGTCCAACAGATAGTCTCTTCTATCGGTAGCACTAGAAATTCTACCGGTAACTAAAAATTGTCTACTGATAACCAACCATAATAGCTAGTGTTGACATCAATGACAAAACATCAATGCAACACATAATCAATTCATCCATAATGCCAACAATCTCTCCCTTTGGCATTGATGGCAACACTAGATGTGAAAAACATCTAAGTACCAAGAAATGCCAAATAAGTCTCCCCCTATGGAAGACAACCAACAATCAATAGCTCTCCCCTTATGAATGATATCTTTGTAAGGTTCTGAATGATTTTTCACATTACTATCACTCCCCCTTTGACATCAATGCCAGAAATCTGATAAAAATATCAAAGCAATTATACAAACCTTTAAATCTAAAAGCTGACTTTTCCCCCTGAGTAGCATCACCACTCATCAGTGCTGGAATGAATAATGTCTCTTATAATACGTGTCAGACTGATGGCAAACTTCATCAATCAAGTCTCTTTTGGAGGGGCATAAACCCCTAACCTGTTTCTCAAATACTCAAATTATTCCTTAGACAGTGGTTTAATGAATATGTCTGCAATCTGTTCTTTAGTGTTCACATAAACTAATTTGACTTCCTTTGCTTCAACCTTGTCCTTCAGAAAGGTATACTTTATTGAAATATGCTTAGTCTTAGAGTGAAATACCAGATTCTTAGACATGTCAATAGTTGCAGAGTTATCACAGTAGATAACTACTGGTTCACTACAATTTACCCTGATATCCTTCAACATTTGTTTCATCCACAAGACTTGAGTGCAATTAGTTGTTGCCGCAACATACTCAGCTTCTGTAGTAGATAAAGAAATGCATGACTATTTTTTGTTGATCCATGAAACCATTTTCTTTCCAAGAAAAAAAGCTCCACCATAAGTTCTTTTCCTATCATTTGTATCACCTACCCAATCTGAGTCAGTATATGCACATAAAGTGAAACCATCATTTCTGGAATACCATAAACCATATTTTGTTGTTCCTTGCAAATACCAGAATATCCTCTTTACTGCATATTCATGATTTTCTTTAGGATTACTTTAATATCTTGAAACAATACTTACTACATTCATAATATCAGGTCTAGTCTGAGTTAGATATAACAGACCACCAATCATAGATTTATACCTTGTCAGATTTGTCGATGTAGATGTATCCTTGATAGATAATTTCTCACTTGTAGCCATAGGAGTACTTACCGGTTTGGAATTCTCCATACTAAAAAATTTCAACAATTCCCTTAGATATTTAGTTTGACAAATAAAAATGCCTTTGTCAGTTTGAGTAATCTGCAAACCTAGGAAAAATTTCATCTCACCAATCATGGACATTTCAAATTCAGTCTTCATGTTGTTAGCAAATTCCATGCACAATTTATCTTCTCCTCCAAAAATGATATCATCAACAAAAACTTCAATAATCAAAATATCATTATCAGTGATATTATAATAGATTACTATCAGCACTACCTTTAGTAAAACCAAGCTTCAAAAGATATTTATTCAACCTTACATACCAAGCTCTAGGAGCCTATTTCAATCCATATAAAGCTTTCTTCAATCTCCAAACCATATATTTGTCATCTGTCAATGAAAATCCATTAAGTTGCTCAATTTAAACTTCTTCCTCAATCTCACCATTCAATAATGCAGATTTGACATCCATTTGATAAACCTTATAGTTCTTATAAGCTGCATATGCAAGAAATAGTCTAACAACTTCAATTCTAGCTACAGGTGCAAATGTCTCACCATAATCAATTCCTTCCATTTGAGAATATCCTTTACAAACCAATCTAGCCTTATTCCTTATAATTTGACCATACTCATTCAGTTTATTTCTAAAAACCCATTTAGTTCCAATAAAATTCTTATTTTTAGGCCGAGAAACTAAAGACCAAGTTTCATTCTTCTCTATTTGATCTAATTCATCTTCCATAGCCTTTAACCAATGTTTATCCTTACAATCTTCAATAATAGTTGCTAGTTCAGTTTGAGAAATAAGACATACCTCTTCATTTGTCATTTTCTTCTTGTCATAACTCCCTTGTTTCTATCTCCAATAATTTGATCTTTAGAAGGATTTAATCTTACATACCTTGGTGCTTTTGAACCTCAGGTTCACTGCTCTGATCATCAATCACAGTTAAATTTTTTGATTGTGTCAGTGTAAGTGTCTTAGCTTCCTGTACCAGTTGAGGCATGCTCGGTTCAGTTATGATCATTTCCACTGGCAGTTCCCTGTCATATGATATAGAATGATTTATGTACTATTCATCCACTTTCACATTAGCACTTTCCATAATTTTCTGCAATCTTTCATTATAACATCTATATTCTTTTCTCTGAATTGAATAACCAAGAAATATCCCTTCATCACATCTAGGATCCAAATTTCCAATTGAATAATCTTTTTTGATATAGCATTTACTTCCAAAATTTTTGAAATACTTAGCAGTAGGTGTATGTCCAAACCATAGTTCTTACGGGGTCTTACCAGTTTCACCTTTGATGTGAACTTTGTTGAATGTGTTGACTAATATACTCACTGCTTCTCTCCAGTAGATATGAGGCAATTTTCCTTCCATCATCATAGATCTAGCTGCATCCAAATTGGTTTTGTTCTTTCTTTCAACTACTCCATTTTGTTGAGGAGTCTTAGGTGTAGATAGTTGTCTCCTGATTCCATTTGTCTCATAATAACTATTAAATTCATGAGAAGTGAATTCACCGCCATTTTTTGATCTTAGACATTTGATTTTCAATCAAGTTTTTGTTTCAACCTTCGCTTTAAAGATCTTGAATTTCTCAAAAGTTTCAGACTTCTCCCTTATAAAAGACACCCACACCATTCTAGAATAGTTATCAATAATCAACATGAAATACCTATCACCTTGAAAGATTCAATCCTTGCTGGACCACATAAGTCAGTGTGAATCAAATCAAATACATTATTAGATTTATCATGTATGCTCTTAAAAGAACTTCTGACTTGCTTACCCAATTTGCATTCCTTACATACAGGATTATGAGGCTTCATAATCTTAGGTATATCTCTAACTTCCTTAGTTGATTTGATCTTAACAGTACAATCAAAATTAACATGACACAACCTCTTATGCCATAACCAAATCTCATCAATATGAGCAATCAAACATGTCTTATTACCAGTGTTCAAGTGAAAGATATTACCTCCAGTTTGAGTAGCGATTGAAATCTCCAAACTAGTCTTGTTAATGATTTTGCATTTTCTACCTTTAAACTGAAGTTGGAAACTCTTATCCACCAATTAACCAACACTCAAATGATTATGCTTAGAACCTTCTACATAATATACATTATCAGTGTTATGCTTGCCATCCAAAGAAATAATACCTCTACCTTTGATCATACATGCATTGTCATCTCCAAATCTGAGTTGACCACCATTGTATTCTTGCAGGGACAAAAATTTCCTTTTATCTCTAGTCATATGATGTGAGAATCCACTATCAATTACCCATTCATCCTTATCTTCAACTTTTTCTTCCAGGGCCTTTTCTTCATTCATGATAGCCGGTTCTGGTTCATCTTCCTTCAAAGAATAGAACACCCATTATTTTCCATTTCCGGATCCACTAGCAAAGTCTTATGTTGGTTCATCTCCAGAGTCATCAGTTACTCCTTCCTCACCTGCTATGAAGCATTGTTTACTTTTATTGAATCTATATCTATTTGGGTTAGGCTTAATTCCTCAAACCTTGCATTCCTTTTAGGACATCTAGATGCAAAATTACCAATCTTATTACATGCAAAACATTTAAAAGGTGATTTTCCTTCATACTTACTTCCAGTTGGTCCTTTAGGTACTCTTCCTAGCAAATAAGGCTTCAAGTTGCTCAAGTTCTTTATCTTATTTCCTCATGTCTTCCAATTCTTTTGCATATAGGGCTTTCCAATCACTTTTGTCGGTAGATGTTGATGATGATGCATGAAAAGAAGGTTTAGATTTAAGAGCTCCAGAAGATCCAAATTCTTCAATCTCAAAAGTAGATAATTTCCCAATCAGAATTTCTCTGTTAACTGAGGTGTTTTCCATTGTTCTTAACTCATTAATAGCAGTTGCCTTCATCTTATAAGTCGGTGGAAGGGTTGTCAATACTTTGGAAACTATTTCATCTTCACTTAGAAATCCTCCACAACATTGAATTCCCATAACAATCTCATTTACTCTTTCCATAAACACAATAATTCTTTCATTATTTTCCCATTTTCAATTTTTCATACCTTACTTGGTAACCATCAAGTTTAATAGCAATTTTGATAGTAGGATCACCTTCATTTAGAGTTTGCAATTTGTTCCACATAACCTTAGCCAATGATTTTTCAGTCAATCCCATAATTTGTTGATCAGTAAGTGCACATAAGAGGGCTTCTCTAGCTCTGTAATCAATTTTAATAGTCTTATCCAGGTCTTCAGGAGTAGGATTGCCATATGCCAGATCATAAGGTGTGTATCCTTTCTTGGTGATCTCCCAAATATCCTTGCCAAGACATCTAAGATGAGTCTCCATTAGAATTTTCCATATCCCATAATTTGTTCCATCAATATTAGGGATTTCTCTTCTGAAAATAGTTGTCGATGGATTAGAAGTGTTAGTTGCCATAGGACCTACCTCAAGCGGTTAAGCTTCTGCAAAAGAGGACCAAAGCTCTGATACCAATTGTTAGGATAACAGGTGAACAACTGAGAGGGGGAGGTTGAATCATTTGTTAACATATTATAAATTTTAATCCACAATACAAACTTAAACAAATCAAGTATTGGTAAAACATATACAGATGATGGTAGGAACAGATACTGGTAAACAATACAACTTAACAATTAACCAGATAATCAATGCAAAGAAACCATACCACATAGCACCATGATTTGTATGTGGAAAACCCGGAAAGGGAAAAACCACGGTGGGAAGCCTACCCATAGTCAGATGATACTTCTGCAGAAAGTATGTGTTATAAGAGGGGCCTGGACTTGCAGGAAGGCACACTACCTAGAGCATACTGCTCATTACAAAAGAGTCTCACTGAATACAAAGAGGCTACATCTATCTCAAGATAAATGGACAATAATCCAATAGAGTGAACTACTAGAAATAGCATCTACCATGCTAGATTACAGTCTCGGTTAAGCTTAGTGTCGGAGGACTAAATCCTATTCTGAATCCAATTCAATCACCAATGATTGACCAAATCCTCTGCCTAAATGATTTTACAATATTCACATAGTACATTCCTTGACCATGACCTTTCCAATAACCATGATACTTTACAAAGAGTTTCTACCTCTTATTTATACAAACCCTAAGGCCTAAACTGATTAGGTCGACCACCTAAAGATATTACAATAATATCATTACATAATTCCATTTTCAATGATATGCCATGTCAGCTTAAGACCAAAACATTAATAACAAATCTATAAATCGTCTTGAGACATCCCGGTAATGTGTAGAGTACACGTTATCATGATACTAATTGATAACCTAGATAGGTACTAGACCTATTCTAGGTCCACCACACTAAAGCAAAGTCTTCAAGCATCTGAAGCATGATCAAAGAATATCTCCAGCATCCTGAAATCCATGAAGAAGCTGCACCAACACCAATTATGCATCCTGTCACAATTCCTCAATGAAAGTTGTGTTGGTAAAGCCTTAAACCAGTGCCAGTAAGGGTTTACTAGAGTGTATGATAGCATCTGATTACCAAGCCAATACCAACTAACCAAAACATGATCATAGAGCATGTTTACTGATCCAATCATGCCGTAAGTGTCCAACAGATAGTCTCTTTTGTCAATAACACTAGAACTTCTACCGGTAAGCAAAAATTGTCTATCGGTAACCAACCATAATAACTAGTGTTGAAATCAATGACAAAACATCAATGCAACACATAATCAATTCATCCATAATGCGAACAAATGAAAATTTAGATGATGAGATGCCATCAACTTTAGTTGATAAGATCTATGAGATAGACAGTTGTGTGGTATGTTCAAATAATGAGGAAACCATCTTAAACCAGTTTAGGGATTAGCCTTATAATGGACTAGCTTTATGCAAGGAGTTTACTTCATTTGAAGAGTGGGAGTTTGAAGAAGATGAAAAAGACTATGCTAAAACTGGTTGTCCTGATCTTCTAGGGGATTTCTACAAATTTGATTTGGAAGCATTTATGACCAGTAAATGTGAGGATGATTTCCTCTTTGATGTTACGAATGCTGACACTGAATATGAGAGTGTGGAGTTCATTGATATTGACCAGGGTTCTGAAATAGATGAAGGATATTGTTGTCTTGCTGCTCCACATGACATTTTGAAGCCAGAATGGGAGTGTTTTATGTTGCATGAAGATATCATTGTTGAAAGGGTAAATGATAATGTTTTTTCATCATGCAGTGATCTAAATGTACACAAAGTTGATCAATACACACTGGCCACAACATACAAGAGATTTCTGTTTGATATTTGTTATGATTTTGCACCATGTTTGTAAATTGTTTTTAATGATAAGAATATTATAGGGGTGTGAATGAATGAAGAAAACAATTTTCATGATCACAGTTGCATAACAAAGTATGAAGTTTTTAACTTCTCTTTTCATCTTGATGAGGCAAACATGAATCTATTGAATATTGTTATCAACACAACTCCATTTCGGATAGTGAGTTTGGGTTCAGTTTATTTCATACAAAGCTAGATGGCAAGGTTCAGATGAATGGATATTGCACTTAGATAAAGGTTTTTTATAACATGGTGAGGGAGGAACAATTATATAATTATTATATCTTTAGATTGTTCAAGATGCAACATGATCATAACTATATTTTTGACAAAGGAAAAATTGGTTGCTATTGATAGATGGCATTATGCCATCATATGTGGTTTGATCCTGCAGGACACAAACAATTTGGGGTAGAGTAAGTTTTTCTGACTCTATGCCCAATGGAGTTATAATTAAATTCCCTCTTAATTTTCCTGTTCATGGACAATTTTTGAGGTTCTACTTTTCTTAAAGTAGTTGTTTTCCATGAGCACTAGTTAGGTTTGCTCTAGTAGTGTAGTTTCCTTTCAATTTATGTTACCTTGTCCAGGTAATTTCCCTTTTAGTCTTCCCTGTAGTTGGTCTGCTTCACCTAAATATTTTGGTTACTTGCCTTATCCCTATGAAATGAGTGTCCCCAACTAGAGCCACTGATAGCTCTAAAAATTTGATTGTGTGAAACTATCAATTTTGAGCTCAAATATTGATAATTTGGTTTTATTTCTATCATCTATAAATGATCCAAGGTATAAGGGCTTAGGGTTTATCAATGTTTCTTATGTTTTGTGAAGAAAACCCTAGCAATAATATATTCTATGATTACCTATTTCCCACTTAAAGCCAAGGGTTGTTTACGATGGGTGGGGCCATTTTACTCCCTAAGTATTAAGTGGTGGTCAACCAATTTATGAAAGATGATTTTTCCTAAGTCATGCGCATAAAATTTTCCCTATAACTGGTTTTTCCTTTTAAATAGTTCTGCCTACGCCCATAATTTTCCTAAGTCCGAAAGTCCTAAGTATTTTAGTAAGTTTCTAAAGATAGAATAAATCCAATGGTCCGCACTTCCTCATGGTCAAAGATGTGAGGATGATAAAGATCGTGGCACCTGGAGATTGTGCCATGTGTCTTTAGTGGAAAATGATAGGATAGCTATATAGCCGGTCAAAGCATTGTTACCGGTTCTCAAGAAGTAAAAGTTAGTTTATTAACAGTCCGATCAATTTGCATGTGTTCAAAATGAATGATGATCTTATGTCCTGAGGTAAAAGGTGCTCAATCTTTAAATCTACAGGACTTAATGGGTATTGTGCAAAGTAGTAAATTTTGAATAGATCTGATGGCCCTCAGATCCCCGTGATGGAAGTTGCAAAGAAGTTATGGACCGCAGCATGACGAGATGATTTCACATGTCCCGGGCTGACCAAGAAGACTTACGGTGAAGTCCCTAAAGGAGTCTGGTCAAAAGATGATGTGGTGCTGATTAGTCATGATTTTGTAGGTCCATTAATACGGATGGAGGGTCAAATGCTGCATCGACAAACAATGATCGTTAGATTTTCCAAATTGGGTAGGATCTGCAGTTGGGTTTCAAATATGAAATTAGGAGGGATTTTGGAGGCACCGGTCATAGCTCGCAGGGAAGAAGTAAGATGAACATGAACACAGAGTTTTTGAATCAGGATTGATTAGACAGTCAAAGATGATATCTTAGAGATGCGAAAAGATCAAGAAAAGCTCTAGGTTTTGATATGATGGATCACGAGTTCTCTGATAAATTTAGAGATTCGCTTGTTGACAGGAATACTGAAGCAATAGACTATACACTGAGAAATGAATAAGGTCAGAATAAAATCATTCACGTGAGGTGAATACATGTAGGTGACAATGGAGTAATGGCCTAGAAAATGATGGTGACTTGAGTTGTAGGCAAAATTGCTAGAATCCATAGCTGACAAGATAAGAAGAAGATATCAAGATGATGATTCTTCACATGGATTAGCACAACCACATTGAAAGGAATTATGATTATAAATTCATTAGGCAAATCATAAAATGGGTAGGAACAAATACAAACTTTTTCATTTTTTGAGAACAATTCCTCATCAATGAGAGGATGGCGTTCGAACATAACTATGTATGGAGTCATTGAATATCTTGTGACACTAGATGGATTTTTTCTCTCTAGTATGAGGTTGCTCATTGTCAGACAGGTTGTGAAAGATCAGAGGATAGTCAAAGGGGGTGTGAACACCTTTTCTTATTAGGAAAATCCACCCAAGACATATCCTCTACTCTTACTCTGCATTTCATTAGCAGAGTGTTCCAAGAATGAGCTCACAGGGAGCTGAAGGAAGGATTTGTTTGAGTGAGGGAGGATTGGGAACTAGTCATCTCTGCAAAAACATGGAAACTTCAATGCCTCCTCAACAAATCATGTTTACCCTCAAGCTCCTCTTTCCATTTTCTCTGGTCTGGGACATAAAGGCGGGAGATTTTCCTCTATTTCAGTGGGAAAGTCTTGTTTCATGCTAGGGTTTGTTTTCCTTTCCAAGTAGAGAAATGCTATGGAGCAGATTGAGCATCTAAGGGTCCATCTGAAAGTGTTTGGGTGATATTGGCATGACTCAAGTGTTTTTGTTTCTACCAATAATCAGTTGAAATTTTGGGTTCCACCTCATCACGAGCACCAACATGTGGATAAGGAATATTTTGTAATAGATTTGTGTACAACCTCTAGGGGTTGGTTTTGATGACAAGTATCTTTTTTCCTAAATCTTGTCACTCCCTTGTTTTCTATAAAAGGGAAATCAAGGCCATTAGTTAGGGTTTTAAATTTTTTGTGAAGGATCATTGTAAATATAGGTCTATTCTGTAAGGGTAGGTTCCATGTAGTTCTAGAGAGTCATGGAAATAGCAGGAGTTGTAATGTCATTTTGCAGAACAAAAGTAGTAATATAGTCATGAGTTTATTCCTTCAAGTTGGTTATTCTGTACTCAAATTTGTTGACTGTTATCTGATAGAAGATAGCTTATGATATTAATCCAAATATATTTCCTAACCTTTACTCTCCTATGTGTGATTTTATTTTATTTTTAGCAAATGGGATCAAGGGTTTTGTTCGTTTGTTGCATTGCTATGATGTATGCAATTTTCCATTCAATTCTTTAGTCCAAGGGGTTAATTAAAATGCTTGAATGAAATTACAAAGAAATAAGACTTGTAAGAGGATTTGATAAGAAGTTCAGGTAAAGGATTGTAGGGAGAACAATATTGTAAGGCAGTATTGTTCAAGGCTAGACTAGCTATGAGACAAGTTTTTTATCAGATTTCTGTAACATTTTCAAAAACTCTGTAACCCAAATTAACAAGGCACTGGTATTTGCTAGCAAGTGTCATTAGGTTTTTAGTTTCTAGTTTATCTTCTTTATGGTTTATCAGAACAAATCTCCTAAATATTAGAATATCATTTGTTAAGTTATATGCATTTTCTGAAAGTTTTCCCACCCTTCTCATAGTCTATCTTAAGGTTTAGGATCACTGAAGGATTTTCCATCCTTGAACATTCTCCCTTTTTGTTGAGTCCTTTTATGACATATTCTACTTTGCTTTCAGTAGAATCCTGAGTATCATTGCAGAGAGCAGGAGATTTACTAAAGGGATCACCCTCCCGAGTTCTTTAGAACCCAAAATGTAGAAGGATTTTATGTCCTTGTTAAAGTTTGTCCAATCCTGACGGATATTGATAGTTGGAGGTGGCTCTCCATCGATATTTGGAGGAATCAGCTTGGTCTCTGCCCAGTGGCAGTGTAAACCCATCTATTTTTGGGAACCAACATACCAGAGGACCAAATCCTCTTACATAAACCCAATTTGATCTCCAATGATTGACCAAATCCTCTACGTAAATGCTATTACACTATTCATACATTACATCCCTTTACCATAATAATAATCTCTACCATACATTATAATCTACAATGAGATCTTACATTCTATATATATAAACCCTCGACCATAAACAATCAAGTCGGCCACCAGACAATAAACCAATTACATAATTACAAACCATGTCGGCCTTAGACCAAACAAATAATATCCAACACATCAAGAGGTCCAATACACACGTTACATTAAATCCGGTCCATAACCTAGATCAATCGAGACCCAGTATAGGTCCACACGCTACAACAATGATATCCATCCACCAAGTCTCTAATATGATCAACAACAACATTCTGAAACTCTACCAGAAGTTGCACCAACACCACTTATGCAATTCATCAAAGATCTTCATCAAAAGATCAGTTAGTGAAACCCTCGTCGAAACCAGAAGCCAAGCTTCTAAGAAAATAGGATAGCATCCGATCACCAGACCAAAACCAGCTTACTTAATATGAGCATGAGTATCATGAATAAGCCAATTCCATAACGAAACTATATCGGTGCCTACCAGATCATGTTGGATCCAAGACAACCAGAAACCACTCATCCTACAGGGTCTAGAAGGGTGTCAATAAAGCATCCAAATAGCTAGTGTTGGCATCAATGACAAAACATCAATGCAATACATAATCAATTCCACCAAATAGCCAATAATCTCCCCCTTTGGCATTGATGGCAACACTAGATGTGAAAACCATCTAAGTACAAAACTGACTACTCCTCCTATGAATAATATATCTGTAAAGCTCTGAATTTCTCTCTATCAATATCTCTCCCCCTTTGACATCAATACCACAAATATGAAAGAAATATCAAAGAAAAAACATAAACCACTAAATCACAAAGCTAACTACTCCCACTGAACAGTAGCATCCCCACATCAGTGTTGGAATGAATAGTATCTCTGATAATACATACCAGACTGAGGCCAAACCGCATCAATCAAGTCTCTACCGGAGGGGCAGAAACTCCCAATCTGTCTCTCAGGTACTCAAATGATTCCTTGGGAAAAGGTTTATTGAAAATATTTGCAATCTACTCATAATCATTTCCATTGCCAGTTTCTTCTCATAAACTTTGATTTGACTTATGTCCAGCTCATCTACTTTAACATTAGCACTCTCCACAATTCTCTGCAATCTCTTGTTATAACATCTATATGCTTTCTTTCATTAGAATAAACAAGAAATATGCCTTCATCACATCTAGGATCAAATTTGTCAATGATATCATCTCTCCTGATATAGCATTTACTACCAAAAATTCTGAAATACTTAACTGTAGGTGTATTGCCAAACCATAATTCATAAGGTGTCTTATCGGTTTCTTCTTTGATATGTACTCTATTGAATGTATAAACAACTATGCTCATTGGTTCTCTCCAGTAGATATGAGGTAGACTAGCAACATCTAAGATAGTTTTGTTCTTCCTTTCCACAACTCCATTATGTTGAGGTGTCTAGGGAGCAGAAAAATGTCTTCTTATACCATGCTTTTAACAAAAGTTATTAAACTCACCAGATGTGAATTCCCCACCATGATCTGACCTCAAACATTTAATCTTCAATCCTGTCTCACTTTCCACTTTAGCCTTAAATATTTTAAAATTTTCAAATGCTTCAGATTTTTCCTTTAGAAAAGTAACCCACATCATTCTATAATAATCATCAATGATTATCATGAAATAGCTATCACCTTGAAAACTTTTAACTCTAGCAGGGCCACACAAATCAGTATGAATAAGATCAAGAACATCATTAGATTTAACTTGTATACTCCTAAAATAGGTTCTGACCTATTTACCCATTTGACATTCTTTACATACCGGATTATAGGGCTTCATAATCTTAGGTATATCCCTAATTGCCTTAGTTGAACTAATCTTTACAATACAATCAAAATTCACATGACACGACCTTTTATTCCACAACCAACTCTCATCAATTTATCTAATCAAACAACACTTCTCACCGAAATTTAAATGGATTATATTACCTTTTATCTGTGTACCGGTTGCAATCTCCAAACCAAATCTATAAATGATTTTGCAGTTTGCATCCTTGAACTATAATTGAAATCCTTTATTTTCCAATTGTCCTACACTCAAAAGATTATACCTTAAACATTCAACATAATAAACATTGGCACTGTTGTTCTTACCATCCAATGATATAGTTCCTTTTCCTTTGATCATACATGCTTTGTCATCTCCAAATCTAAATAGATCACCATCAAATTCTTCCAAAGATATAAACTTCCCTTTATCTCCAGTCATATGATGTGAACAACCACTATCAATTACCCATTCATTCTTGTCTTTAATTTTAGTAGCAAGTGCCTTCTCTTCAGGTAAATTCTCTTCCATTGTCGGAACATCTTCCTTGATAGCTAGGAACATCCATTCCTTCCCATTGTCGAAACCACTAGCAAAGTCTTCTACCGGTTCATCATCAGAATCAGTAATGCCTTCCTCATCCTCTATATAGCATGATTTGTCTATTTTTTTCCTATACTTATACTTGTTCTGATATCCAAGGTTAGGTTTAAAAGATCTTCTAACTCTTTCTTCAAATCTTGAATTCCTTTTAGGACATCTAGATGCAATACAACCAATCTTATTACATGTGAAACATTTAAAAGGTGCTTTTCCTTTATACTTACTTCCTACTAGTCCTTTATGTACTCTTCTAGAAAATAGTGCTTCAAGTTGCTCAAACTCATCATCTTCTCTCATCATATCTTCCAATTCCTTTGCATATAAAGATTTCCAATATTTCTTACCGGTTGCACATATAGATACATGAAAATAAGGTTTAGTCTTCACAGCTCTAGAAGGTCCAAATTCTTCAATCTCAAAAGAAGATAGTTTCCCAACCAAAGTATCTCTGTTGAAAGATGTATTAGACATTGTTCTCAACGCATTAATAGTAGTAGCCTTCATCTTGTAAGCCGGTGGTAGGGCTCTTAGAACTTTAGAAACAATTTCATCTTTTCTTAGAGTTCCACCACAACATTGAATTCCCATAACAATCTCATTTACCCTTTTCCATGAATGCAGTAATTCTTTCATATTCTTCCATCTCTAGGTTTTCATATCTCACTCGATAACCATCAAGTTTAGAAATCTTCACTGTAGGGTCACCTTCATTAGGAGTCTCCAACTTATCCCATGTAGCCTTTCCAGATGATTTGTCAATTAATCCCATTATTTGTTGTTCAGAAAGTGCACACAAGAGGGCTTCTCTTTCTCTACAATCATTCACAAGCTCCTTATTCAGGTTTGCCAGAGGAGGATTACAAGATGTTGAATTATAAGGTGTGACACCATTCTGCGTGATCTCCCAAATCTCCTTGCCAAGACATCTCAGATGAGTCTCCATCTAAATCTTCCATATTGTATAATTTATTTCATCAAGCCTAGGAAGATCTCTCTGAAAGATATCTACAGATGAACTGGATTAAATTGAACTATTAGTCATCATAGGATCTTCCTCAAGTGGTTAAGCTTTCTACAGAGAGGACCAAATCTCTGATACCAATTGTTAGACAATTCAAATAACTGGAAGACATTTGAGAGGGGGGGTGAATCAGTTGTCACAGATTACCAGAACCATTAGCAATTAAAACTTTAATACTGGAGTCCAAAATATTAATATGAGAATAGCAATTAAACCAATTAAGCATAAACAATAATCACAGAATAAATACCATTAACATGACACCAAGATTTATACCTGGAAAACCTGGTAAAGGGAGAAAACATGGTGGGAAGCCTACCCACAGTCAGATAATACTTCTACAATAAAGTATGTGAATTATAATTGAGGGGCATGCACTTGCAGGAAGGCCAATAGCCTAGAGCTCACTGCTAATCAGAAAAGGAGTCTCACTTACTACATAGAAATCTAGACTATAATCTAGAGAAGTGTTGAGCTGCAAAAGATAGCATCTCCTATACCTGAGTACAGTTCTGGTTAAGCTCAATACCAGAGGACTAAATCCTCTTACATAAACCCAATTCGATCTCCACTGATTGACCAAATCCTTTGCCTGAATGATATTACATTATTTGTACATTACATCCCTTTCCCATAACCATGATCTCTACCATACATTATAATCTATAATTAGATCTTACATCTATATATACAAACCCTCCACCATAAACAATCAGGTTGGCCACCAAACAATAAACCAATTACATAATTACAAACCATGTAGGCCTTAGACCAAACACATAATATCCAAGACATAAGACATCCCGAAAACACATCAAGAGGTCCAATCCACATGTTACATTAAAGTCGGTCCATAACCTAGATCAATCAGGACCAAGTATAGGTCCACACGCTACAACAATGATATCCATCCACCAAGTCTCAAACATGATCATCAAAAGCATCCTAAAACTCCACCAAAAGTTTCACCAAGACTCATCAAAGATCATCAAAATCTCTGTCGGTGAAACCCTCACCTGAACCAGAAGCCAAGCTTCTAAGAAAATAGGATAGCATCCGATCACGAGAATAAAACCAACTTACTGAATATGAGCATGAGTATCATGAATAAGCTAATTCCATAACTAGACTATACTGGAGCCTACCGGCTCATGTCATATCCAAGACAACTAGAAAACACTCATCCTACCGAGACCAAAAGGGTGTCGATAAAGCATCCAAACAACTAGTGTTGGCATCAATGACAAAACATAAATACAACACATAATCAATTCCACTAAATGGCCAACAAGGTCCTTATTAGGATAGTTGCAAAATAATTGAGAAATTAGTCATTCTTCCTTTCATGGCACTCCTATTTGCATCAGTCCTCATTGATGGTGCAATGTTTATCATGCCAACTCTAAAATGCATAATGGGTAGGCTATTCAAACTCCTCAATCTAGTGGACTTGACCTGGAGCTTCCTTGCACTTTTTGTTAATAATGGACCTTGCATCTGCAATGAACTTAATGAATACCATATTTGTAGAAACCATTTTATGAATTGCAATGTAGTAGATAGGTTCTATAAGGTTATCTTCATCACTCATTATTTGAATTACCAAATCTACAATGCCCTCATACTCCCTTTTCCATTCTTCAAAATATTTCCACTCAGAATTTTCATTGTGAAGAAGAGGGATGGTCAATGTTGAAGCTCCTTGAAGAACTGCATTCTTCCCTTTATTGCACCTTCTTTAGATTCCAAAAATTTAATTTCATTAACAAGTAAATTATAAGTTTTTCACATATCTACTATCACTTGAGGAGCCTTAGGCATGTTCTGGACTTTTATTCCTAGGTCTCTAATCTATGTTGAAAATGTTCTCCAAGTCTCATAAATTTCTTTTAACTCTTTCAAAAAATTAGCACAATTGAATAGGTCCCTGAGAAAGAATGTAAAAAGAATCATATATGTCCTACAATTTATTCAAAATGGACTTCTAAAGTTGGGAAAGAGTTCCCCTCATTATTTTCATTACTATATCCTTGTCCATCATTTTAGCTTGCACCACTTCATCCTCTTTTATCTTCAATTGATGTTGCATCCTGCAATTGTCCTTTTAGAGAACTTAGTTTTTGAGATAAAGAGAAAGATTTACCCCACTCAATCATCTTGGTTGTAGGTGCAATAGTTTTGGTTGCCAAGGTTTTTCTAATTTGAGCGTTGGCCATCAACACTTGATATAGGCTGCGTGTATCTCTATTCTCTCCTCAAAGTATATGTCCAATCTTTCTTCTAGAAATTCTATGGCATCATTTGCCAACATAGTAGAGTGCATGGTCAATGCAACTTCCTCCACAATAGTGGTATCTTTTAAAGTCCTTATTACCATGCCATCACTCCCCTTCTCTTCAACACCAATTAACAATCTTGGTGTAATGGTTCTTGGTGCTGACACCCATTATGCAAGAGCCTCAAACTAGGGTGATATCATGTTCCTATGACCACACCTTCTTTATCAAACTAAACAACAAACGTTTGATCTTGTTGTTGTCTTATTTGGTCAAGAATAAATATATCTTCTAAATTCCAATTTAGGAGTAATAACATTCCACTTTCCTTCACAATTTTCCTTGCTTCATTGGGGGTGACATGATCAAGATTTAATTCATCTAAATCAATTGGATCAATCCCCTCAAATACCCCTTTTTGGCTTAGCCATAAAACTTTAAATTCTAGGGGTTTTATGAATTGATCATAAAAAATGAATGTTTGAGCATAAAGGGCCCTTTCATCATCATCAATTTCTTTAAGTGGGATTCCATATCAACCCTTTCCCTTTACTTTGGTACTCTATTAGGAATCACATTCCTTGGAGGGGTATTTAGTTGTTGTTCCATCTCTTCTCCCTCAACCATATAATTTAAAATGTGAATTGCACTTTTAGTGCCCAATGTGTGTTCTAAGGCCTCATAGGGAGCAATGGGTGGATCTTGAATTAGTGCATCATGAACTACATTTTCTACTATCTCTTCCTCAGTTGAGTAAGGAGCCTGTGCAACCTTTTGTAAAAAATTTCTACCAAGATTAGGCTGTTTCTATCTGGCTTGTAGAGAATGGGTGTAAATACCCTCAAAATAATCCATAATCATTCCAATCCTCTTTACAATATTTGGATCATTTAGAAAAAAAACCCTAAAATTAGGGTCATTATCTCTCATTTCCATTTCAATTTTGGAGAGAATTGTGTTGGCCAAAACAATGAAGGAAAACTGAGAGGGGGGGGGGTTTGAATCAATTTTCACCGGAATAACAAACTTAACCACAAATGTAAATCTGATTAACTAAATCAACAACAAAGATAAGAAAATAAAATCACAACTTACAACACTAAGATTTTGATATGGAAAACCTAGTTAGGGGAAAAACCATGATGCAAACCTACCCACAATTAGATGATACTCTGCAGTAGTATGTGAAAATAATTACAATGGGAATTCACATGCATTCAGGCTCACTACCCAGAGCTCACTGCTCAAAATATAATAACTCAGAAGGCTACAACCCTAAGGGAAGCTTCACTACCTTACAAGTGTTAGGGTTCCCACAGATACTGAGAGGGGGGGGGGGATGAATCAGTATCTGACCAGTAATGAAATTTTCTTAAAACTGAATATGTAGAACATAAAGTAACAGTATACTGGTATGAAAGAATTAATGCAAATAACAGAATCAAAAACATCCACATGAAAAGAACACCATAACACAAGATGTTTAACGAGGAAACCCAGTGTGGGAAAAACCTCGGTGGGATTTGTGACCCACAATATTCACTTACTGGCCAATAAGAGAATATTACTTACAATAGGGGCCTACACATGCAGGAAGGCCAACTGCCTAGAGCTCACTGCTCAATAAGAAGTCACACTGACTTACAATGAGGATTTACACAAATCCAATATTCTGTACTGCTTTACAATAGCATCTTCAATGCCAAATTCAGTACCGGTTCTTGCTCTATTCTTTACATAAACCCTTGACCTACAATTCGCACATTAGGTCTGCCTTATAATTTATTTATACTTCCCATCCATATCCTACAAATTCCTACAATGATCTCTTTTATATACAAGAGTCATTTTACAATTTGCCAAAGTCGGCTTTCAACAATAAACAAAATATTACATATCAAAAATCCTGTTGGCCTCTGTGCCAGTGTACATCTTCTATGCTGGTGCCGGTGTAGATTGATTTTTGTTGATGCTGGTGCACTGTTTTGTTTGAGTAATGCGTTGCCGGTATAATGTCTTGCCGGTGCCATAGGATTGCAAGGTTGCTTGAGTAATGCTTTGCCAGTGCCATAGGATTGCAAGGTTGCCATCAATGACAAAACCTTCAATCACACACAATGTCTCATTGGAGTGTCCATATGCCAACAATCTCCCCCTTTGGCATTGATGGCAACACTCATGAGAAATTTCAAAAAGATATCCAAAAATGTGAGAGCTCCCCCTGAGCATGTGATCCCTATGCTTTGAATTTTCTCATGTACTACTCCCCCTTTGGCATCAATGACAAAGGTTAGTAGATTTTGTAGTTGTACCAATTCATAACCTCAACCTTGTAGTTGGGTAGTTATTATCTAAAGAATATCTCCCAAAATTAGGTTTATGCCATCCATAAACTTCTTGCTCTCCTTTATTGCTATCACAGTTCTGTATACTGTACCGGTGAGATGCTGCAAGTGTTATGCCGGTGTTTTGCTACCCTATGTTAATGCCTCTGAGATTTCCTTATGCAGAGATGCTAAATAGTCCAATCTTGGACTTAGTTTAGATCTCAAGAATTTTGCCTTGTTTATTATTTTCTCTTTTTCTCTTTCTAATTTGAGCAATTCTTCCTCAAAATTTGTTATCTTTTCCTCAAAAACTAATAATGTATCGGGTGAGTTAACAAAATTATCAGCAAGTTTATTGATCTCTTCCTATACCTTGCTCATCTTTTTGTCTACATCCATGGTCAAAAAGTTTATCTTATAGGTGTCTTTGTACAAAGTTTTGTACTCTTTCAATAAATTGCACAGTTCCGGTAGAAGTGTGTCAAATTCCCTGTTACACTTCTTTATTCCTTCTTCAAAGAATTTATGTTTCTCTTTTTCTACACTTTCCCTTACAGTTTCTACCTTTGTTTGCTCAAAATTTCTAGAAATATATTTACAAAGTGTATCCAATTGGCCTAAAGAATCTTTATTGGCTATATTACAATTGGGAGCTATTGATTTCAAAACTAGAATTGAATCATCTATCGCTTTATAGGCTTGTGAGCTATAATCAGTTATTTTCTTGATAGATTCAAGCAATACCTCTATTACATTTGATGGTGACCCAACAAACTGAGTGCCAGTGGAAGTGACCATGCTAGTATTGACCTCTAGTAGGTCTGTTTGTGTCTCCATCTCTTTAAGCTCTAGTTTTCCTGCATCATTTCTTACCAGTGGCATCTGTTCTAGAGCCTTTAACTCTGTTGGTTGCTCTGTTTGTGTTCCAGATTCCATCTTTTTCTCTGAATCTGCTATCAGTTGCTCTTTGTTTTCTGATTTATCTGTAGTATCCTTATCTACCACTATGTTGATTTTCTGAGTATCAACATTCATAGTATATAGGACTTCAGGATTAGGATTATTATCCTCTGTGTCCATGCTCTCAGCTGCCGGTTGATCTTCTGCATTTGTTGTTTTTACTGGTGGAGTATTTAAAGGAGGTGGGGGTAAGTTGTCTCTAATTTTGATACTTGGTGGTCCACCAACTTTACCTTTCCCTTTGTCCTTTTGATATACCAGAATGGGCTTGGGATTCCTATATTCTTCTTGTTTTTCTTTTTCAACCAAGAATGTATCCCAACCATCTTCTGTTTCCTCTGAAACTTCAGTAACTCTACCTGCCATTAGTGATATTTTCCGGTGTGCAATGGAAAAAACTGTCCAGTTGGCTTGAGCTATCAGATCATCAATTTCCTTAGGTGAGTTGATTGGGTATACTACAAGTAATTTTTCTATTTTAATTTTCTTATCCAACTCAACTATTCCTTGCCTTCTAGCCTCAAGTCTTTTATATAATTCATCAGGAATTTCATTTAGGACTTGCATCAAAAAAATTTTATACATGTCTATGTGTAATATAACACTCTCCTCAACTTTTCCTTTCTCATCATCTGATAGGGTGTCATAGATTTTCCCTATGTTTTTCAATTTACCTTCCTCTGTGATCTCATTCAGTAGTATGTCAAGAGGGGCAAAGTCACTGTTTGTCTTCTTCTTCCTTTTGGGGGTCATCTTTTTCTTAGGTGTGGCTTTCTTGACCGGAGACCTCATAGCTTGTTGCTTCTGTCTTGTCCTTCTAGGTGAAGGAGTGGACACCAGTGAGGGGTCTCTTTTCCTAACAACTCTTTTGAAAGTTGTTGGCATATCTCCTTTTGAGGAAGTATCTACTAGTGATAGATGAGTTATTGTTGTTCTGCTAATTCCTAGATCTACATTCATTTGCCCTATGACCATATTTATTATAGTTAAAGCATTTTCCATTGAATTTGTAAGTATTAGAGGGTCTTACCGGTTTGCTTTGATCCTGGGTATTTGCAGTACCTGAGCTTTCTCCAACTTCAAATCCAACTCCAGAAGTGTCACCTTTGGGTTTTTGATTCTTCAATAAGGTACCAAGTTCTTCTGAGCTTTTCTTAAATTTTTCTTTGTGTTGATTTGTAGTTTCCAATTCCCTTTCCAAGATCTCTTTTTGTCTCATTAGTTCATTTGGGTCATTCTGAGTATGCATCAAATCTGTCTTCAACATGTCATTTTCATAGCTAAGTCTTGTGTTCTCATTTGCTGCATCACTTAATCTTCTAGTCAATTCTTCTTCATTCTTCTTTCTGTCCTCAGTCTCTTTGCAAAATCTCATAGTCATATCTTGCATTTCATTTTTTGTTGTCATGATCTCTTGTTTCAATTTGCTTATCATATCATTTAGTGATTCCTTTTCATCATTCTCATTTTGCAATTTTTCACAAAGTTCTCTTCTCTTATTTCTTGTAACAGTAAGATTTTCTTGAAGTGCTTGAATAATGTCCTGAGCTGCTTTTAAATCATCTTCTAATTTGTTATTTTTCAACTTCTCTGCATCATAGTCAGTAAGAGCTCCTTCAAGTTGCTTCATCATATTTTCCATCTTTACTGGTGTCAAGATCTTCCTCAAGTTGTTAGGCTTCTGAAAATAGAGAACCAGGCTCTGATACCAATTGTTAGGGTTCCCACAGATACTGAGAGGGGGGGGGGGTGGTGAATCAGTATCTGACCGGTAATGAAATTTTCTTAAAACTGAATATGCAGAACATAAAGTAACAGTATACCAGTATGCAAGAATTAATGCAAATAACAGAATCAAAAACATCCACATGAAAAGAACACCATAAAACAAGATGTTTAATGAGGAAACCCGGTGTGGGAAAAACCTCGGTGGGATTTGTGACCCACAATATTCACTTACTGGCCAATAAGAGAATATTACTTACAATAGGGGCCTGCACATGCAAGAAGGCCAACTGCCTAAAGCTCACTGCTCAATAAGAAGTCACACTGACTTACAATGAGGATTTACACAAATCCAATATTCTGTACTGCTTTACAATAGCATCTTCAATGCCAGATTCAGTATCGGTTCTTGCTCTATTCTTTACATAAACCCTTGACCTACAATTTGCACATTAGGTCTGCCTTATAATTTATTTATACTTCCCATCCATATCCTACAAATGCCTACAATGATCTCTTTTATATACAAGAGTCATTTTATAATTTGCCAAGTCGGCTTACAATAATAAACAAAATATTACATATCAAAAATCCTGTCGGCCTCTGTGCCGGTATACATATTTCCTTCTATGTCGGTGTACATCTTCTGTGCCAGTGCTGGTGTAGATTGATTTTGTTGATGCTGATGCACTATTTTGTTTGAGTAATGCTTTGTCGGTGCCATAGGATTGCAAGGTTGCCATCAATGACAAAACCTTCAATCACACACAATGTCTCATTAGAGTGTCCATATGACAACAACAAGGAAGTCTCATTGAGTTATAAAATATTTAGACAACAATTTAGAATCAAATTAATTGAAAAAATAGCATCTGCAAATGCCTGATGATAGTTTCGGTTAATCATATATGGTTGTTGTGCAACACACCAATCTCTACTTAATCACAATGTTGAAGGATGTATTTGCTTGTTCATACCTTTACCATTCTCTGATAATGTAGACACACTACAACACCAAAGTTACATGACTTTATCACCTATTTATATAATTCATCAACCTTGACTACAAGGTCAACCAAACCCTCAACTCACAATTACAAAATTACATCACACAATACAAAGATCAACCATCGGAATAATATAATGATATACATGACATAACATGGACCTAAACCAAATGCTCAAACATGCAACACCACTAGAAATCACACGAAGATCAACCGCAACACACTCCACCACCAAATAGGTCTTATATAGCATGAACAACACCACTGGATAAACAAAACACCAAAACCATGCACAACGATCAATGCAGATCATCAAAACAAATAGGAAACAATTAGGAAACACCAACAAGCATGTTAGAATCATCTATAAGAGTTGCACCAACACCACTTATCAAATATTCATCGATCAACATCTGAAACTCAAGAACACTCAAACAACAACAACTATCATGAGGAAAGATAACTTGCAAAGCACCAAATTAGGACCAATCTAAAATAAAAATACACATGAACATCCCAAACAATCTCCTAAAATGCCAACTCAACATCTGATCACACCGAAATATACTAGAGGAAATACAAAACTCTGCAAAACACTGATCAAAAGAACCAAGCTATAAACCAGACCATATGATATGATCAATTAAGCTCCTAGATCACTGAAACCAATACAAAAATATATAATGATACAAGAAATATCCATACACCAAACCATGATCCCAATAAATCAATCTGCAACCATCGAAGCAATAAATCACATAAATATGTTAACATAATAACAACAACATGTCCTAGCAGAAATAATGTCCAACAATCTTCCCCTTTGGCATTGATGGTAGCATATTTATGTGAAAAACAATAAATGCAAAGAAATAAAACATCTACAACAAACTCCCCCTAGGATCAAGCTAGATAAAACAGTTTTTCACATGCTTTCTCTCCACCTTTGACATCAATGAAAAAGGTTCTCAAAATAAAAAACCAAACTTACTCTCCCCCTTAGAATAAACAAATCATGATTATAATCAGCTCAATAGACTACTCCATCAGAGGAGCAACATAAGATCATCAATCTAGACAAGAAGATAAGACTATGAAGTCCACTGTATTGATGAAATGCATTTATTTCCTATCAGGAAGCGTAGATACCCCTAACTTGTCTTTCAAATAGACAAATGTATCTGCAGGCAAAGGCTTAGTGAAAATATCATCAATTTATTCCTTTCTAGACACATACTCTAACTTCACTTCCTCTTCACTGACTTTTCTCTCTCAAGAAGTGATACTTAATTGATAGATGTTTACTCTTTGAATGTTGTACGGGGTTCTTTGACATATTAATAGCACTATAATTATCACAATATATGATAGTAGGATCATCATAGATAACTCTCATATCCTTCAAAATTTGTTTCATCCAAACTTCCCGAGTGCAATTACTAGTAGCAGCAATGTATTAAGCTTCAGCAGTAGATAGTGAAACTGAATCTTCTTTCTTACTTTCCCATGAAACCAATTTCTTACCCAAAAAGAATGCACCACCGAAGGAACTCTTCCGGTCATCAATGTCACTAGCCCAATCAACATCAATGTAAGCACATAACATGAAATCACCATTCCTCGGATACCATAAACCATAATCCATAGTCCCTTTCAATCATTTGAATATCCTCTTTACAATAGTGACATGACTCTCTTTCAAATCAGTTTGATATCTAGCAGTCATGCACACAACATGCATAATGTCAGGTCTAGTCTGAGTCGGGTATAGCAATCCACCAATGATAGATCTATACAAGGTCTGATTAGCTTTCGGAGATTCATCATTCTTAGATTATTTGCAGCCAATCACCATAGGAGTTCCAACCGATTTAGAATCTTCTAATCCAAACTTCTTCAGTAATTCCTTCAAATATTTAGCTTGAGATATAAAAATACCTTTTCCAATCTTTGAAATCTTCAAACCTAAGAAAAAATTCATTTCTCCTATCATAGACATCTCAAATTCTTTTTGCATATCACTGGAAAACTTCATACTCAAGTCATCATCTCCTCCAAAGATAATTTCATCAATTAAAACTTCAACAATCAAAATGTTATCATTCTCAATCTTGAAATATATATTACTATCAGCAGTACCTTTATTTAATCCTAATTTCAGCAAATACTTATCCAATCTAGCATACCAGGCTCTAGGGGCTTGTTTCAATTCATAATGAGCTTTCTTCAGTTTGCATACCATGTCTCCATCATCTAATAATGGAAATCCATCATATTCCTCAATGTAGACTTCTTCCTCAAGATCACCATTCAAAAATGCTAACTTGACATCCATTTGATATACTTTGAAATTCTTATACGCAGCATATAAAAGCATTAGTCTAATAGCTTCAAGTCTAGCTACTAGAGAAAAAGTCTCCTCATAGTCAATTCCTTCCTTTTGTGAATATCCTTTACATACTAGACTTTCTTTATTTCTAACAACTTCATTGACTTCATTCAATTTTTTCCTGAATACCCATTTAGTACCAATCAAATTCTTGTCTTTAGGTCTAGGCACCAATTCCCATGTGTTAATCTTTTCAATTTTATTCAATTATTCTTCCATGGTCTTCATCCAACTTTCATATTTACAAGCTTCAACAACATCTTTAGGTTCAATTTTGAAAATCAAACATACCCCTTCAACAGTTAGCCTTCTTCTAGTCACTGCACCTTTATTTTTATCACCAATGATCTGATTTTTAGAATGATTCAATCTTACATACCTTAGAATCTTTTGGTTATTATAATTTTTCAGGTTCATGCACCTCTTCACTGACAACAACAATATCTGGATTAACTATGTCTACTAGATCATTCTGCTTGAATTCTTCTACCTGAATTTGCTTTAAAACAACATCTTGATCATCATATCTGCATGCTCTGATTTATTTTCCATGATTCTCATCAACCTTCACATTTGTTCTTTCTACTACCTTTCTCAGTCTCTTATTGTAGCCCCAGTAGGCTTTTCTTTTTGTAGAATATCTCAAGAAAATTCCTTCATCACTTCTTGCATCAAACTTTCCTATATCCTCATCTCTCTTGATATAACACTTCCTTCCAAAAGTTTTGAAATATCCCATTAAAGGAGCATGACCAAAGCATATCTCATAAGGAATCTTACTGGTATCACCTCTTATTTGCACTCAAAATGTGTAAACAATAGTGCTAACAAATTCTCTCCAATAGATCTTTGGAACAATCCCTTCAATCAACATAGTCCTTGCAACATCCAAGATAGTTATGTTCTTCCTTTCAACAACTCCATTTTGTTGTGGGGTTCTAGGAGTAGATAATTGTCTTCTAATTTCATGCTTCTCACAGAATGAGTCAAACTCACCAAAAGACAATTCTCCTCCTCTGTCAGATCTCAAACATCAGCTTCAATTTTGTCTCAGTTTCAACCTTTGCTTTGAATATCTTGAATTTATCCAATGCTTCTAATTTTTCCCTCAAAAAGGCAACCCACCTCATCTTGGAATAATCATCAATTAGTAACATGAAATATCTGTCACCCTAGACACTTCTTATACTTGTAGGTCTACATAGGTCAGTATGCACAAGATCTAGCAATCTTGTTATGCCCAAACTTTTGGGCAAAAACGCAACAACAATTTTTTTTAAAACAACATAAAATACTAATTACTCGATAATAAAGATGAGATAAATAAATTTATCTAAGCTAAAGGTTAACTCATGCATTAAATGAATGGGTTCCTAGAGTTAATTTGATTAACTTAACCACTCAAGCATTAACATTTTTATGCGGAATTCATTGATTAAGATCATTTAGTTACATCTTTGCACCTATTTTCATAATCATTATAAGCATTACATATAAAAATCAAAAACATTTGAAAAACATATTGCATAATCATTCATTTGTATTCCCATATAGATCATTGCATTTGCATCATTTAAGTTAGAAATCATATTCAGTTGCATCAAAGGTCATCAAAATCAAAAATCAAAAACATTTATTATTGCATCATCATATAAAACATTATCATAATAAAGAAAAAGGATCATAACATCATCCATCTAATCAATGCATCCATATAATCCATGCATAATAAAGATCATCATCATATAGAGTCCATGTCTGCATATAGATCATCATAAAACAATAAAAGTCCAAGTATACAATGATATCAGATCAAAAGTACAAATGCCTCATCAATACAAAGTCAAGTCAAGGTTGTCCTGTACCACTACCACCCGACTCTATCCGTCTATGTGGTTTTGGGTGAGAAGATCCTCCAGATGCCTGTCTCCCATGATCACCACTCCTTTGAGGAGGTCCCATGACTCCATCGTTGTTAGTATCCATCCTCATGGTGGTATGATAACTACCTACTCTCTAGATCTCTGCGACTAAATCCTCATATAGTCGTCACCAATGGGAAGTCTCCTTCCTAGCCCAAACTAGTGCTCTAACAGTATCAGCTAAGAGAGTGCCTGATCCAACCTACTGAATGTGATCAAGAAGGCCTTGAGTGTCCTACTAACTCCTAATAGATGTGTCTCTTGTTTTCATGAGTGTCTGTATATGTGCTCTAAGTTGATCTATCTGTGCTCTAAGACTATCAAAGGTCTCCTGCTCTAGCACATCCTGCTTTAGCACATCATGTTGTGGTACATGAACCCCAATACCCTCATCTCCACTTCCCTGTCCACCTACTGGAATCTCATTCTAAGTAGCTCTTAGAACCCAACATATAATAAGTGTAACATGAACCTCTGGATCCTCATCCTCTTCACCATGTGCTGCAATAACCCAGGGTCTAGCAGAATCTGCCCAAAATCAATGACTCTCCCGCAACCCCCATCTAGTCCAGTCATCCTACCTCCTCCTATCAATGGAAACCCTCTGGGTGATATCATCCTTACTCTTCTAGTATCCCTCCCAATCTGTCCATCCTCTCTCCCACCCATAGGAAGTGGTCTCCCAATGCTGCCAACTAGTCCAAATGGTCCTCCATGGACTCTCAATCGACCTCCTCTTCATCCAGGTCTCCTACCACCACCACCTCCATATCCTCCCTCATCACCATCCCCTTTGGCCTCCTAAGAAAATTTAATCTCTCATCTCCATGTACGTATCCTGATAACTGGATCATCTGAATCATCATCCTCATCTCCTGAGCTAGGAGGAGGATCTGTTGGATTAGTAATACGAGGAAATGGGCATGCTAATATATACTGAGCATAATCTGTAGTAACCCTAGGATCAAGAATGTGCAGTCTCATATGATAAGCTACCCTAGGAGTAGCTAGAAACTCTGCAAGTGCCAACTCAAATGACAAAGACGGTCCCCAATCTCGCCTATCTCTATACCATCGTCCATATATCGTGACACTAGTAGGCATAGGCTGAATGATACCAAACTATCTCAAAATGCGACTAATCAACTATCTCTCGACAATGAATGGAGTCTGACCAATGAGATATCTACTCTGCATAATAAATGGTAATGTTTGTGCATCATCCGTCCATGGCTCACAATCGATATAAGGTCTCCAAATAACACTATCCACCGAATCAAGAACCCAACGCCAATACTCCATCTTGCCCAGCTTATGTTGAGTAAGGATACCTACATAAAGATAAACATATGGTTTTCTCTCACCATGAACTGTATAATGAATAGGTCAAGTAATAGCAATGTGCTCCCAGCACCAGGTCTGCAAAACTGTGCATCCTGTCGACAGACTAGCACCCTCATTGAAAACAACCAGATGAAGATCATGATACAAATGAGCAAGCATGCAAACACCCCACACATATCGAGTCCGATGCTGCATCATACTCTGAAGAATCTCACCCCAACCAATAACAAAACCTCGAGATCTCCTATCTGGTCAGATAAATCCCCCAATCAAACCTGCAAGAATCATATAGAGAATTCAATCATCACCGGTCACTGGGATATGGAGAATCCTATAGACATCCTCAAGCATCACACTAATCTCACTAGTGGGTAGGTGGAAAGTGTTATTCTCACTATGCCATCTCTTAGCTAACATTGTCAACAATCCCCTATTATGGGTAATACTAGGCAAGTATAACAAGTGACGTAATCCGCAGGCATCTATATGTCTCACCTCTAGTTGTGTAAGCTCTAGCACTAAGTGCTGCATCACCGAAAATTTCTCCCGACACTAGAGAACATCAAGTTTTTCCTGTTTACCAAGAGAATTCAATCATCAATCATCTATCTATCAAATCAAAGAGATTACTAATCTCTAACATCAACAATTGGTCAATCTTTTCACATCAAGCAAATAAGGCTATCAAATCAATTTAAACCTATCAATCATGGTTTTCTATCAAACATTGAGTTCAATAAAACTCTACTATGCTCTTCATCAAAAACTAAATCGATTTCTTAGAGCTACTCTATCCAATCAAATAAAATTGATCAATCATTTATCCTATCAATCAACATTATTAAATCAAACAATCAAGTACCTATTCATCACAATTGCACATCAAAATGCCTAAATCTAATCATCAAAGTGAATTTTTACTATGAAATACATCAAACACATTCATCATAAGAAAAAGCACTAATACTTTTAACAAAAGAATTATTCTATTAAACACAGGCGCTAAATCACACATATGCATGAACCTTTTCAATAAAAGTGTTAAACTTTCGAGCATATGCATGAAACGAACAAAAGTGTTGTTTTCAGCATCACAAGCGCAAATACTCAGAGCAAAAGTGTTGACCAAGAAAAAGCACTAACATACATCACACATGCGCTACCCTAATGAGCATATGCGCTAACATCTAATGCAAAAGCTCTAAAACAGAAAGCAAAAACGCTAAACATAATTCCGAAAATTGAATAAATTCAAAAATAGCCAAAAACACACTAAAAAATATGAAAACTCAAACGACAAGTTGCGAGAAATTTGGGATAAGGTACATATCGGATAGCCATACTCAAGAGGTCATTGATATCATCAAACGTGCTCAAATCGATGGTTCTTCAATGGGATCACCATTTTGCCACCTCACGGAGACAATTTCTTCACAAAGCTGACAAGGATGCAAATGAAAATAAAATTAACTTTGGTTAATTTTATATTTCCTATTTGGAAGGGTAATTAATATTTTCCAATGGGGCAATTATATTTATTTTGTATGAATACATGTAATTGATGGACCTTTTCAATTATCGTGAGATCAATCATTTATCAAAATTATTCAACAAATTCATGATCAATCTCCGGAGGGGGCACAGAATCAGGATTTTCAATCTTCATCAGGCACATTATCAAGACTTGAGTTAATCTTCAAAATAATGTTGTCTCGACATCATTTCAAAGAGGGGAAAAATGTATACACATAAAAAATTGGCTATGAGCGATTAAATAATATTTTATATTTATTTAATGTTTATTCTTCTATTAAATAGTTAATTTGAAAAGAATAATTTATTTAATTCATTTCATGTCTTTCTATTAATTAATTTAATTGAAATATTTTATTAATTAATTCATTTATCCTATTCCTCAAATTAATCAAATATCTAATATTTAATTATCCTTCTAATCAATTAATTAAATATCTAATATTTAATGATTATTCTTCTCCTTTAGTCTCAAATATTAAATAATTCTTTACTATTTAATCTCTTTTCCAACTCACCTTCCATCTCCACTTCATCTTTCCTTTGCCAACTCATCCATCATGTAGCTAAATTAATTCAACAAATTAAAATAAATAAAACATTTATTAGCCACTTATCTTCAACCTCCAAATTTAATGAAATATTGTGTACATACAAATATTTCATAACCTTCTTCCATATTCTCTCCAACATCCCTACATCTTAGGAAGGACTTGAGTCCACTTGTCCTCTCATGCCTAAATTTTCTCCAACCATCCCTAGATTCCCTCAATCAGCAACCCAGTCAAGGTGAGATGAGTGACACTTGTCTTCTCATTCCCCCTTTCTCTCAACCTTCACCTTTGCTCACAACCATCCAAATCTGCAGATCTGATCATGACCGTTGATCCAGGCCACATCAAGTTAGTCTTCAAGTGAGTTTTCAAAGCTAATCATTTATGAAAACTTATGCATCCGTGAGTTTTTAATCTTGAAGAAAATAAGCATAATCATTTAGCATAATCATTTTAGCATAGTCATTTAGCATTGCATATCATAGTATCAGTTAACCACTAGTTATCAGTCCATTCTTCATATGCCATCTTGGAAGCCATCAGTGCTTGTTTGAGAGCACACCATCTGCAATCAGGAATAGTGGAGTTAGGACACAATGACACATAGCTCATGAAGGTAATAATAGTATTTTTATTTTATATGTATTTCATGTAGTTTCATTGGTTGAGTTTGGATTTCCTATAGCATTTTCTATGTATTTTGTGAAACTAACTTGTTGCAGGTAGTATTTTGATGATAAAATTCAAGTCAACAACATTTTGGTGCCCAGTATGGGGCTCAGAGCCTCGCATATTCTTTCTAATATCCTATCTAATTCTCACAAAAAGAAAATTTAATGCATTTGTAATGCATATTCACGCCTATGTGAATTCTGACAATGCCTTTATTTGATAGGTTAGCACATGTGTCATTTAGGTTAGCGCTTTTGTCTGTAAATCAATGAATTTAATCTTGACAGCATCGCTTTTGTCCTTCAGGTTCACGCATTTGTTATTTTGGTTAACACTTTTGTCAGAGAATTCTCTCTTCTTAGTCCGCAGAGCAGCATTTTTGTGTTTCAGGTTAGCGCTTTTGAGGTGAAAGATGGTGAATTTGTTAGGATAGTGCTTTTGTTTGCAACTAACAAAATTTTCTTGCAGGTTCGACTATCCAAGAACTTAAATTTTTCAAACTACTGACATGCATGTGCAGGATTATTTTAAAATAAATTTCATGCATTTCCTCACCTAGTTTATTAAGAGTTCTAATTTGGAAAGTAACACATCATGTCATGCTCATTTAGCTTAACTAAGGGGGATAAATTAACAGCATGCAACTTGCATTTTTGAGTGACTTCTTTAAAATAGTTGCACATAGATGTTACAAAAGCTAAAATGGACTTGTGTTTTCCATGCTTGATAAAGTAGGAGGTAAGTATGCTCTCACCATTATACGGTGATCAGAAAACCAAACTTACTTTCTTTTATGTATAACCTTTAGAGGGTCTGCCTTCCTGAGTTGCCTTGAGGGGGCCAATGAGAGGGGAATGGCCCAAAGTACAAATGAGCTAATACCGAGTCCTTCCAATCCACTCTAAATAAATCATGTTTGTGACAAAAGTCACAAGAAACATGTGCTGATAAGTTCATACTGACACTATGTTTCCCCATAAACCCTATGGAGCGTAACCTCTATAGGCTGGGGACCTTCTGTATTTACAGAGATGAAAGTGCCGCATGTATCACCACATGACTGGAAGCCTTTACTAAAAACCACTTGTACTAGTTGCCAAAATCCTTCTAGTTGTTGGCACAGGGGGTCAAACCTCTGAAGCAGCTCACACATATACAGTTCTTAGTAGAGATATAAAGTTTTCCATGGGGAGTTTTCATGGAAACTGGTGCTTTTTTGCCTCGGAGAAGTGAGTGTCGAGGGTGGAGCCAGTGGGGTCAAGCATCTAAATATCCGCTTTGAATAGCGTAGCCTTAGGGGAAACCCCATGTGAGATTCAACAATTATTGTCTCAGCCTGCCATAGGATTTGTACTTGCTTATGCATTTTGTTTTTCAAAAACATTGTGTCTTCTATGTCTATGACATGTTTGAAATAGTCAAAAATTTAAGAAAATCATTATCTAAAAAAATGAGTGAAAATCCAACAACTTGTTGAAGGATTAGAGAAGAATCCTTGAAACATAATCAAAATAACGCTTTCAAACAACAAAACAGTGCTTTTATCCCATAAGTTAACACTCTTTGCCACAAGAGTTAGCACAAAAGCTTTTTCACATCTAAAAAGCATATCAAATTAAAATTTCAACATTAGTATCGAAACACTTCTTGAGTAGATTTATCTCTAAACTACCACACATTTTCAAACTAGTTCAACAACTGGGTCACTAATCCAATAGGATATTTCTAAAAAGTTTCCATAAGCATAAGCATTCAACAAGCTCTTGATTCAAACATTTTAAGTGCAAAAAAATCAACATCATTGTCAAGTCTCTCATCAGGATATACCAAATCCTCTATCACGAAGCTTGATCAATTCATCTTATGTTCATTATCTTGGATATATCTTTCCTATTTTGAACCTAGGTCATATCAAAATCAAAATTGCACCAACATTGGAATCAAACAAATTTGTGAACTATTAGATGCTTATATGAATTTTAAGTATCACCTTAAGAAAAGAAAACCTAGTTATAAAGCTACCCAGAAAAGAATAAGATTCTTGTATATCAATCGCAAGATCTTATTAAAACATGGGACGTTCCTACACCATTTTCATCACTACTTACATGGCTGCGGGATAGAGTTTGATGGAGAAATTTTGCAAGGACGTGCTTTTCAACAAAGAGACACTTTATCACAATGAACAAACAACAATGATAAAATCAATAAGGCATATCTTCCTAAACCAATAATCACCTATTGAGTTGTCCTTTGAAAACTTCAAAAATATTGAAACAATCACATGCCAGTTTGGACTAGAGCTCAATATGAAAAACTTAGAAAACAACACAAATAAATGGAGGAAGAAGATAATTCGATATTCCAAACTTTTGGGTATACCGTTGTTGATGAAGAAGCAATCAATAGCACCATTAGAGACCTTGAGCAAGATTTCAAATTTGATAGACTAATGGAAAAATTATTGGCAAAACAAAAAGAGAAATATCTTTTGGTGTTGGCAAAATCAGGAGCTAAATTACCACAAGACTTTAATATAGAAAGCTTGAAACAAGATGTGGAGGCAAGTAACACCCAAAACATAGATGATCCAAATAACGAATATGTGAATAAAGAGAGTCATGAAGAGACAAGAAAAGAACATGATGACATAAGAAAAGAGCGTAGTGATAAAATAACTTACCAAGAAACAAGGAGAAACTATATGGATAATCCATTGTTAAACCTCACTCAACAAATGCAAACTCTACAACAATAGATATAGGATATGCAAAAGGGAACAAGTTCCAAGAAGTATTCATTAGAAGATATCTGCCCATATCCTTTTGATAAAAAAATGAATATGGCACCATTTCCACAAAATTGCGAGATCCCTAAATATGACAAATACGATGGAAAAGTTGATCCTCAAGATCACATTAGGGAGTTTTGTACTATGAGTATGGAATTTGCCGACAACGAAACTTACCTGATGTGTCTTTTCCCTAGGAGTTTAAATGGGCAATCGATGGGATGGTTTTTGAGATTACCATCCGGAATCAAATCTTTTGAAGAACTCATGAATAGATTTATTTCACAATATTCCTACAATGTAAGGAATGAGATAACAATGCTAGATTTATGCAATGTTAAACAAAAGAATGGTGAATCTTTTATGATCTTCTTGCAGCGATGGAAATGGATGTTTAATAGATATCCAAGAGATGTACCTGATCAAGAAAAGATGGACATATTCATTGATAATCTTATCAGTGAAATGAGTTATCAACTAAAAATGCAATGTCCTCCCTCCTTCGCCAAGATGATTGAGAATGATCTGAAAATAGAAGATGTGATGGTAAAGAAAGGAGAGCTAAAAAATTACAATAATTCTTACAACAAAAACAACAATGACAAACCCAAATTCTGGTCAAAGAATAGGAATGTCATCAATGGAGGAAATGACGATAATAGTGCTATGAAACAACAACTAATTTTTAATCTATCAAGTTAAATCCCAAACAATAACAATCAAGAAAGCAATAAAGCTAAGACTTTCTTCTCCAATCCTTGCAGGAAATTCACAAACATTGGAGAACCATTAGAATCGGCTTTAAAAACTCTTCTTGCAAACAAATTGATTATTTTACTAGAAGCAAGAAGTTATGAACCACCAGTCAAGCCTAATTGGTGGAATGACAATCATTTTTGTAATTATCATTGGACTAAACGACACCAAACAAATGATTGTCAAAGATTGAAACACCTTATCTAGGATCTAATCGATAATGGAACTATCACATTGGATAGCTATAAGACAAATGAATCACACCTAGTTTTCAAAACTCCACTCCCGAATTATGACAAAGGTGAACCATCCCAATTAAAAGATGACAAAGGAAAATCCAAAGTGAACTACACTTATACATATGATGTTGTGGTAAATGTCATCATTGTTAAAGATAATCCACCTTCAGAGCCAATTAATGTCATTACGAGAAGAAAAGAAAAGGTCACCTTTCCGGGTATAATAAAAGACTCAACATCCCCTTCACAACAATACAATCTAGTAGAGCAATTACAAATAATACCCGCTCAATTATCAATTTTGGAACTTCTCAAAGTTTCACCTATGCATAAGGAAATTTTGGAAAAAGCTTTAGTGGAAACAATAGTTCCAAAACATGGTGGGACACCTTATAGCCCCTCATTGCTTATCATTTTCTGAAAATAATGATGCATCCTTGCAACATCCTCACAATGCTCCTTTACATGTTGAAGTCACCATTAATAAAACTCATGTAAAATGCGTACTCATAGATGGTGGAGAAGGCTTAAACATTTGTGCATTAAGTTTAATAAAATATTTGGGATATTCATAAAATGCAGTAGATCCAAAGAAGAAAATAACTATTAAAGCTTATGATAAGGTAGAGCATTCTTCTAAAGGAACTGTGGTGTTGCCAATCAAAATAAGACCTGTGGAAAGGATTACATTATGTCAGGTTTTAGATTTGAACCTCTCTTACAACATTCTTTTGGGAAGACCGTGGATTCACACCATGCAAGAAGTTCCTTCTACATATCATCAATGTGTAAAATTTCCTCATGAAGGACAAGAGGTCACTATAATTGTAGACTCTAGCCAATATTGCAATAATCTGAAGCCAACACAAGATACAAGAGTTCCACATAACAGAGAGTCAGTATATCCTACCAAAGAAATTCAAGAAAATTTATGGGAAACCTTTGAGAAAAAGCTCAAATTG
Organism: Cryptomeria japonica; assembly: GCF_030272615.1. Classification (NCBI taxonomy): domain Eukaryota; kingdom Viridiplantae; phylum Streptophyta; class Pinopsida; order Cupressales; family Cupressaceae; genus Cryptomeria; species Cryptomeria japonica. Next base: position 548,456,757 of record NC_081414.1, on the reverse strand, counting down.
AATGATGAAGGAATGGGAAAATATTCTTTGCATAATTTTCCATTTTCACCTAAGTCATATGGAAAGCCTACAAATATCCAATCCAAGGCCTCAGAGAAATCAAAAGATATGTTTAATGGAGCATTTGTTAGAGCTAGAACCCTTGAAGAAGAAACTGAAGATAAGGACATTCTTGGTTGGTTGTACAAAGATGAAAATGAAACTATAGAAATAGCTGCAGAAGTCAATATTCCCATAAAACAATATGGCAATGGTTATTAAATCATGCAGAAAATGGGATATGAAGGAAAATGACCAATTGATAAGTGACATGAAGGTATTTCAGAACCTATTTGTCCCCACTCACAATCTAAAGAAGATAAATCAGGGCTTGGATATCTAAAAACAAATCAAAAGCAACATAATCATAAACAACCAAATTGGAGAAAGAAATCAGTCTCTAAAGAAGAACAATGGCAAGAAAAGCTACATTAAGCAGCAAAAATAGTAGCCAATAAGCAGAAACAAGAAGAACCTGAGAAATAAGAAGAAGAGATTGCAATCAAAAGAAAAGAATAATCTTGTCAACAAGTTCAAGGAATATGAACAAGTGCAAAATCTGAACAAGATATTCCAAAAGTAGTGAAAATCGAGATGACAGAAATCAGAGAACTTTTTGCACCATACAACATTCCTGTGTGGTATAGTCGTATAGCCCTAGACAAGGGTTCAGAGACAAATTCAAATGAATATGAATGGGGTCCAGCTGTCTCATCTAGTATATCAAGTGAAGAAAGAAATGAAGAGCAAGCAACTATCACAAAGGAAGACTTGTTTATTACAAAAAAAAAGATGGAGTTTAAAGGAAGACAACAAGAACTCAAAATCCAGAGAAAAGATGCATATACAAGACAACAAAAGAAAGAGGATGACAAAGACAAAGAAATAACGCCACAAGAAGCAAAAACACATATAGATCAATGATCTAGAAATATCATATTTTTATCAGAAAAAGAGCAAGATGTACCAAGGTATGGCAGAACCATAGAAGAACTAAGAGATAGTCAAGTAGAATTGACTATTAGTCTAGAAGAAGTTGAGTTTGAAAGAAGACAAAAGATAGCAAAATAATTCTCTATATCATGTGCACCAGTATGTCAACTTCAAAATGCAAATAAATTTATTGAAAATAATCAAGAAGGAGCTTACAGTACTAAAGACATGTGTCTTGATATAATCCATTCATTTAAGGGACAAATGTTAGATGAAGATCCATTTGAGTGTGAACCACAAAATGCTAATACTAATTTTGTTAGAACTAATTGAGATAATCCTTAAGTTAATTATATCTATGACATTACTTACTATATGCCAAATTATGACCATTATGTCATGAATTTTGAAGTACCTAACGATGACAATGATTATGACTTACCCCTTCTTCATCCTGAATTAATTGATTGGGATAATCTAGAAAATCCTGAATTAGATGTCTTTTCCAATGATCATGACTTAGTTGTGTATCTTAATGCTATCGAACCACTAACACCTAAGATATCTTCCATTGTGGAATCAATTAATGTTTCTTACAGTCAAGAGAATGCCAAACTTTCTAGTTGCAAAATTGAAATAAAACAAGGAAAGAGACCTACTGTTGAAAACCATTTCATGGCAACACTAGATCAATCAAAAGGGAAAATAAAGGGCATATCTGACAGTGAAAACCTATTGGAGGTGCCACAAGATGGAAAGTTTGACATCCTCCCTGTGTATTTTTCAGGAGAGATATGCTATTCTAATAGAACCAACAAAAGAAATAAACATTGGAACATCAAAGGATCCCAAGATACTTCATTCTGTTGCCTCATTATCAAATAAAGAGAGGAAAGAATACATGGAATTCTTCAGACAAAGACAAATAATTTTTTCTTGGTCCTATGATGATATGCCAGGACTTAATCTAGATCTTATAATGCATCATCTCAATGTGGATTTGAAAGCAAAACCATTTAAGAAAAAGCTAAGGAAGATGCATCCACACATTGCTCTTCTTGTGAAAGTTGAGCTAGAGAAACTTTTAGAAGTAGGTTTCACAAGACCTATTACCTATCCATAATGGGTTTCAAGCATTGTACCAGTGTCAAAGCCGAATAAAAGCATAAGAGTCTGCACTGGTTTTAGAGATTTGAACAAAGCATGTCCTAAAGATGATTTCCCACTACCAAACATTGATATAATTGTGGACTTATCAGTAGGGCATGAGATGTTTTCATTAATGGATGGCTTCTCAGGATACAATCAAATAAGAATCACCCCTAAAGATCAAGAAAAGAAAGCATTCCCCTGTGCATGTGGTACTTATTGCTGGTATGTTATGCCATTTGGGCTTAAGAATGCAAGAGCAACTTATCAAAGGGCCATGATGACAATTTTCCATGATATGATGCATACATTTATGGAAGATTATGTAGATGATACACTTGGAAAATCTCATACAAGACAATAACATTTGAACATCTTAAGCAAGATCTTTGATAGGCTGGAAAGATATTAGTTGAGATTAAATCCAAAGAAATGTGCATTTGGAGTAACCTCTAGAAAACTTCTTGGGTACATTATATTAGCTCGTGGAATTGAAGTAGATCCTAAAAAGGTAAAAGCCATCATGGAGATGGAGTCACCTAGGAACATAAGTCAATTGCAATCTTTACAAGGAAGATTGGAATCAATCAAAAGATTTGTCTCTAAATTAGCAAATAGATGTCATCCATTCACTCATATTTTACATAAGAATGTTCCATTCAAAAGGGATTAGAAATGTGAAGAAGCTTATATGAAAATCAAAGGATATCTCATGAATCCTCCAGTACTGGTATCACCAATCAAAGAGAAACCATTGTTGCTCTATATCTCGGCGACAAATGTATCATTAGGCACTCTGCTAGCTCAACATGATGAAGAAGGAAACGAAAGAGCAATGTATTAGATTAGTAGAACACTTGTTGGCTATGAAATAGATTATACATCAATAGAGAAGACATGTCTAGCAGTTGTATTTGCAACTCAGAAGCTGCGACATTATATGCTGACTCATTCTGTGAAGCTAATAGCAAAGATAGATCCACTAAAGTATTTGTTGAACAAGTCAACTTTGACAAGCAGATTAGCCAAATGGGTTATGATACTTAGTGAATTTGATATAGAGTATGTTGATTGAAAAGATATCAAAGGACAGGTCATTTCTGATCAATTAGCTGAAGCTCCTTTACAAAATAACGTACCATTGCACATTGAATTTCCTGATGCAGACATTTTGACAGTAAGTACAAAATTTTGGGAATTGTACTTTGATGGTTCTTATACACAATATGGATCAGGCGCAAGAATTTTATTCATCACACCTCAGGGACATACAATTCCAAAATCATATAGACTATGGTTTCCATGCACAAACAATACTGCAGAATATGAAGCATTGACTATTGGGCTCAAAATGGATATTGAATGGAATATCAAGGAATTACATGTTTATGGTGATTCACAGCTTATCATCAACCAAATAAATGATGATTACCAAACTAAGGATGACAAGCTCATGCCCTATAAACAACTGGTAGAAGAGTTTAAAGAACACTTTGCAGAAATATCATTTACTCAAATCCCAAGAAATGAGAATAAAGCAGCAGATGCAATGACTACAATAGCATCTCTCTTGCAGAATTGGGAGAATCAACAGTGTTACAAATTCCTCATGGAAGATATCTTAACCCCTACCATTCAACCCCAACATACCTACATGATTTGTCAAATATCAGGAATCAGTCAATCCTTATACAACCAAACCTATCAGTACTTAAAAGAGAATATCCTTCCTCCTGACCTATCCTGCAATCAATGAAGAAATTTTATCTGTAAGTCATCCTGCTATACTATTATTGTTGATACCTTATATAGGCAAGGTCTAGATGGTACTTTATTGAGATGTCTTGAAAAAGAAGAATCTGAGAAAGTTCTTAACGAAGTTCATGCAAGTATTTGTGGCACACACTCAAGTGGATTAACACTGGCTAAGAAACTTCTTTGTATGGGTTACTATTGGCCTACTATGGAGAGAGATTCATTCACATATGCCAAAAAATGCAAACAATGTCAGATCCATGGGAATCTCATTCACGCACTAGCACAAGAATTGCATCCTATGGTCGGATCATGGCCATTTTCTCAATGGGGCCTTGATTTGGTAGGAAAGATAAATCTTTCATCTTCTAATGAACATATGTTCATTTTGACTGCTACTAAATATTTCACTAAATGGATTTAAGCAGTACCTTTGACAAAAGTGATAGGAAAAAAAATATCATCATTCATCTTGAATTATATAATCTGTCACTATGGAGTTCCTATGACCATTATCACTGACAATGGATGACCATTTAAGAATCAAGATGTGAAGGAACTATGTGAGCAATTTTATATCCAACATAGGTTTTCTACTCTGTATTATCTACAAGGAAATGGTCAAGCTGAGGCATCAAACAAAACTATCCTGAAAATTTTGAAGAAAACAATCAATGAATCTGGAAAAGATTGGCACATTCAACTAAATCCTTCTCTTTGGGCATACCGAACTAGCATCCACACACCAATGAGGGAAACTCCATATTGCTTAGTCTATGGATCAGAAACCATATTACCAATAGAAGTAGAGATACCTTCTCTATGAGTTTCCTTGAAAGGTCTTGTACTAGAGGAAGAACAATGAGTCTCTAGACTCCAAGAACTTGAACCGATCCAAGAACATTGCCAAAATGCAACAGATCATTTAAAAGTGTATCAAAAAAGAATGGCAAGAAGTTATAATCACAGAGTCAAGCCACACATTTTTTAGATTGGAGATATAGTTCTAAGAGAGAATCCAAGAAATCAATAAGACTGAGAAAAGAAGGGTAAATTTGAACCAAATTGGCTAGGACCTTTAGTTATAGTAGTAGCATATGGCTCAAGAGCATACAAGTTATCTACCCCTGAAGGTGATTGTTTTGATGAACCTATCAATTTCATCCATCTCAATAAATTCTATGCTTGAGATATAAAGTTCTGGAAAAAATCAATAAAAAGCATATAAAGTCCTAGAAAAAATCAATAAAAAGCATATAAAGTCCTGAAGAAATCAGTAAAAATTAGAAAATCAGAAAATCCCTAAAAAAACATAAAACAGTTAAAAGAAATAAATTAAAAGAAGAAAAGGGAAAAATGCAATAAATTTAGATGGTGAAAACCTAGTAAACAGGCGTTATCTAAAAAGTGAGTTCCTCCATCTATGAGATCACTTTGCACACCTATCCACTCCATCCTATCACATCTATCACTTCCATCTATCTTAGCTTATCGATTCCATATTTTGCGTCTGTTTCTCTGAACCATTTAGTATGCATCTTACCAACAATTATCAATCTTTGACATACTTATCGTAGTCACTATCTTAGATCTTATCAGAATCAATCAATGTGCATTTGTATCCCGCTATGGCTTGGATCTTGATCAATTCATACATCCATAATAAATTTTTGTTTCCGTTGGGGGAAAAATCCTAATTCCTTTTGCTAAGGTAATCTATTGAATCTTTGAAAATCCAAAACATTCGAAAAAATTAGAAAAACCAAAAACACCTAGGGTTTTTAAAACAGATAACGAGCAACAAAGCAGCAAAGATCAAAGCATCTTATGACAACTGAAACGTGAAACTCAGAAAATGAAGAGTCAACCATCAAGTAATAAAGGATTATCAAAGATCATTAATCAAGATGATTATATCAGCTAATGACCATGAGAATATGTGAATGACATACAAAGATTCAATGTTTATATCTTGATTTTATTGCTAATCATGTACTCTATGCGACTCAAGGATGTCCATGAATAGAAAAGCTATGATGGGGCATGATTATTTTCTTTGATTGTTGTCTATGGTTTATCTCTTACTAAGGTATGTACTTATCTAAGAATATGATCGGCAAAAGATCAAGGAGGACGTTCCAAGTCATGCATGAAAGGAGATAATCCTTGTCTGTTTTGCAAGCAATACTCAGGTCAACTTGATTCATTATATCAAGTTGCTTGTATTAACTTTCTATATCAAAATCCATGTAAGAAATACTCTGGTCATCTTGGATCATTATGTCAAGTTGCTTGTATTTTCTTACAACATTTTAGAGCTCAATGATGAAATCAAGCACTGTTACAAGATAACATATGAAGAATGGCAGTATCATTTTTAGTTAGATCATTTTAGATTAGCTCATTATTCATCTACATTATAAGCATTTGATGTCAATTGCATTATAAGAATTTCATTTCATTCAAATATCAATGGTCATAAATAAAGATTGAGTATACTTGGACAAACAAAAACAATTTGCATCTGATCATTATAGGTGCATTCATTTTTAGAATCATTTTAATCATCATCTATTTCATTTAGTTGCATTTAAATCATTGCATTAGTTTGCATTCAACTAAGTGTATTTCATTAATTATGTAGTGTATCATCATTATTATTTGCATTATCATTAAAGATTCATTAAGCTCATTTAGTTACATCTTTGCACTTAGATTCATAATCATTATAAGCATTACATATAAAAATAAAAAACATTTGAAAAATATATTGCATAATCATTCAATTGCATTCCCATATAGATCATTGCATTTGCATCATTTAAGTTAGAAATCATATTCAGTTGCATCCAAGGTCATCAAAATAAAAAATAAAAAATATTTATCATTACATCATCATATAAAACATCATCATAATAAAGAAAAAAGATCATAACATCATCCATCTAATCACTGCATCCATATAATCCATGCATAATAAAGATCATCATCATATAGAGTCCATGTCTACATATAGATCATCATAAAATAATAAAAGTCCAAGTATAAAATGATATCAAATCAAAAGTACAAATGCCTCATCAATAAAAAGTCAAGTCAAGGCTGTCCTGTACCACTACCACCTGACTCTATCTATCTATGTGGTTGTGGGTGACAAGATCCTCCAGATGCCTATATCCTATGATCACCACTCTTTTGAGGAGGTCCCATGACTCCACTACTACTAGTATCCATCCTCATGGTGGTATGATAACTACTTGCTCTCTGGCTCTCTATGACTAAATCCTCATATAGTCATCACCAATGGGAAGTCTCCTTCCTAACCCGAACTAGTGCTCTAACAGTATCAGCTAAGAGAGTGCCCGATCCAACCTACTAAATGTGATCAAGAAGGCCCTAAGTATCCTGATGTCTCCTAACAATTGTGTCTCTCTCTTTGATGAGTTTCTGTATCTGTTCTCTAAATTGATCTATCTGTTCTTTCAGACTATCAATGGTTTCCTTCTTTGGCACATCCTGTTGTGGCACATGAACCCCAATACCCTCATCTCCACCTCCTTGTCCACCTACTGGAATCTTAGTCTGAGTAGCTCTCAGAACCCGTCATCTAATAAGTGGAACATGATCCTCTGGATCCTCATCCTCTCCACCATGTGCTGCAATAACCCTAGGGTCTAGTTGAATCTGCCCAAAATCAATGCCTCTCCCACAACCCCCATCCATTCTAGTCATCCTACCTCCTCTTTTCAATGGAAACCCTCTTGGTGATCTTATCCCTACTCTACCAGTATCCATCCCAATCCGTCCAACCTCTCTCCCACCCATAGGAAGCGGTCTCCCAATCCTGCCAACTAGTCCAAACAGTCCTCCACGGACTCTCAATCGACCTCCTCTCCATCCACGTCTCCTACCACCACCACCTCCATCTCCTTTCTCATCTCCATCCCCTTTGGCCTCCTGAGCAACTCTAAGCTCTCGTCTCTGTCTATGTCTCCTGATAATTGGATCATCTGAATTATCATCCTCATCTCTTGAGCTAGGAGGAGGATCTGTTAGATCGGTAATACAAGGAAATGAGTGTGCTAATATATACTGAGCATAATATGCAGTAACCCCAGGATCAAGAATGTGCAATCTCATATCATAAGCTACCCTAGGAGTAGCCAGAAACTCTGCACGTGCCAACTCAAATGACAAAGAAGGTCCCCAATCTCGCCTATCTCTATACCATCATGCATATATCATGACACCAGTAGGCATAGGCTAAATGATACCAAACTGTCTCAAAATGTGACTAATCAACTATCTCTCGACAATGAATGGAGTTTGACCAATGAGATATCTACTCTGGATAATAAAAGGTAATGTCTATGCATCATCCATCCATGGCTCACAATCGATATAAGGTCTCCAAATAACACTATCCAGTGAATCAAGAACCCAATGCCAATACTCCATCTTACCCAGCTTATGCTGAGTAAGGATACCTGCATAAAGATAAACATATGGTTGTGTCTCACCATGAACTGTATGATGAATAGGCTGAGTAATAGCAATGTGCTCCCAGCACCAAATCAACAAAAGTGTGCATCTTATCGATAGACTAGCACCCTCATCTAAAAAAACTTGATGAAGATCATGATACAAATGAGCAAGAATGCAAACATCCCATGCATATTGAGTCTGATGTTGCATCATGCTCTGAAGAATCTCACTGCAACCAACAACAAAACCTCGAGATCTCCTATCTGGATAGATGAATCCCCCAATCAAACCTGCAAGAATCAAAGGGAGAGTTTCATAATACATAATCATATCCTCCCATCGGATCTCTCCTCTCAAAATGCTCTCATCACCAAATATGACTCTGCATACCTCTGTCCCTCCACGATCCTAAAAATCATACTAAACTAACTCATCGATCACTTGGATGTGGAGAATCCTATAGACATCCTTAAGTGTAACAATAATCTCACCCATGGGTAGGTGGAAAGTGTTATTCTCTCTATGCCATCTCTGGGCTAATGCTATCAACAATACCCTATTATGGGTAATATTAGGCATGTATAACAAGTGACGTAATCTGCAGGCATCTATATGTCTCACCTCTGCTTGTGTAAGCTCTGGCACTAAGTGCCGCATCGCTGGGAATTTCTCTCGACACTGGAGAACATCAAGTTTCTCCTATTTACTAAGAGAATTCAATCATCAATCATCTATCTATCAAATCAAAGAGATCGCCAATCTCTAACATCAACAACTCTTCAATCTTTTCACATGAAGCAAATCAGGCTATCATATCAATTTAAACCTATCAATCATGGTTTTCTATCAAACACTGAGTTCAATCGAACTTTTCTATGCTCTTCATCAGAAACTAAATCGGTTTCTTAGAGCTACTCTATCCAATCAAATAAAATCGATCAATCATTTATCCTATCAATCAATAATATCAAATGAAACAATCAAGTACCTATTCATCACAATTGCACATCAAAATGCCTAAATCTAATCATCAAAGTGAATTTTTACTATGAAATACATCAAACACATTCATCAGAAGAAAAAGCGCTAATCCTTTTCACAAAAGTGTTATTCTATTAAACACAGCTGCTAAATCACACATATGCGTGAACCTTTTTAACAAAAGCGCTAAACTTTCAAGCATATGCATGAAATGAACAGAAGCGTTGTTTTCAGCATCACAAGTGCAAACACTCAGAGCAAAAGCACTTACCAAGAAAAAGCACTAACATACATCACACATGCACTACCCTAATGAGAATATGTGCTAAACTTATCATATGCGCTAACATCTAATGCAAAAGCTCTAAAACAAAAAGCAAAAATGCTAAACATAATTCCGAAAAATTGAAAAAATTCAAAAATAGCCAAAAACGCGCTAAAAAATATGAAAACTGAAATGACAAGTTGCGAGGAATTTGGGATAAGATACATACCGGATAGTCATACTCAAGAGGTTGCTAATTTTTTCGAATGTCCTCACCAAGACAATTTCTTCACAAAGCTGACACGGATCCAAATTAAAATAAAATTAACTTTGGTTAATTTATATTTCCTATTTGGAAGGGTAATTAATGATTTTCAATGGGGCAATTATATTTATTTTGTATGAATAAATTTAATTGATGGATCTTTTCAATTATTGTGAGATCAATTGCTTATCAAAATTATTCAACAAATTCACGATCAATCTCCCGAGGGGGCACACAATCAAGATTTTCAATCTTCATCAGACACATTATCGAGACTTGATTTAATCTTTGAAACAATGTTGTGTCGACATCATTTCAAAGAAGGGCAAAATGTATACACATAAAAATTGGCTATGAGCGATTAAATAAATATTTTATATTTATTTAATGTTTATTCTTCTATTAAATAGTTAATTTGAAAAGATTAATTTATTTCATTCATTTCATGTCTTTCTATTATTTAATTTAATTGAAATATTTTATTAATTAATTCATCTATCATATTCCTCTAATTAATTAAATATCTAATATTCAATTATCCTTCTAATCAATTAATTAAATATCTAATATTGAATTATTTCCTCCAATCATTTAAATATCTAATATTTAATGATTATTCTTCTTCTATAGTCTCAAATATTAAATAATTCTTAATTATTTAATCTCTTTTCCAACTCACCTTCCATCTCCACTTCATCTTTCCTTTGCCAACTCATCCATCATGTGTCTAAATTAATTCAACAAATTAAAATAAAAAAAACATGTATTAGCCACTTATCTTCAACCTCCAAATTTAATGAAATATTGTGTACGTACACATATTTCATAACCTTCTTCTATATTCTCTCCAACATCCCTACATCTTAGGAAGGACTTGAGTCCACTTGTCCTCTCATGCCTAAATTTTCTCCATCCTTAGATTCCCTCAGTCTACAACCCAGTCAAGGTGAGATGAGTGACACTTGTCTTCTCCTTCCCCCTTTCTCTCAACCTTCACCTTTGCTCACAACCATCCAAATGTGCAGATCTGATCATGACCATTGATCCAGGCCACATCATCTTATCCTCTCAAAGTTTATAAGATCAGGAGTTTGAGATGAGAGAGAGAGAGTCTTCAAGTTAGTCTTCAAGTGAGTTTTCAAAGCTAATCATTTGTGAAAACTTATGCATCCGTGAGGTTTTAATCTTGAAGCAAATAAGCATAATCATTTTAGCATAGTCATTTAGCATTGCATATCATAGTATCAGTTAACCACTAGTTATCAGTCCATTCTTCATATGCCATCTTGGAAGCCATCAGTTCTTGTCTGAGAGCACACCATATGCAACTAGGAATAGTGGAGTTAGGACACAATGAGACATAAATCATGAAGGTAATAATAGTATTTTTATTTTATATGTATTTCGTGTAGTTTCATTGGTTGAGTTTGGATTTCATGTGGCATTTCCTATGTATTTTATGAAACTAACTTGTTGCAGGTCGTATTCAGATGATGAAATTCAAGTCGACACAATTATTTATTTATTTATATAGAAAATATGTATAATAATATATATATATATATACATATATATATATATATAAAGATGTGTATATATATGTGTGTGTGTATTTAGAAAAAGGGCAAACGTAAGTTTCTTGAATATTTTTAAATATATATGTATATTATATATATATATATATATATATATATATATATATATATTCTCATGTCCATATATTTAATATGATTTAAAGATTGATCTGTTTAACCATATTGTATAAACATTACAAAATATATGCACATAATAATCTATATATTTAAAATATTAGGCATTTACTTAAATACCATATATATATATCGAGGATATATATACATATATATTTATATGATTAAATCTGCATTTCCATAGCTTAGAGCAGGGTATTTTTAATTAAACAGAATAGAATAGACTTTATTTTCTTTCATACAATATCTAGATTAATCTATTTTCCACTAATGCTTTTTCAGAATAGAAAAAATATAATAGTAATGATTTTATTTATAGCTGCAACTAACCTTTTCTAGAATCCATTTAATCAATGAACAGTAGGATGTAATGCAAGATTAATATTAACTCTAAAATGTCTATTTTTTTTTTTTTTTGTGTTTAAACTATAGACATAAGCAGATATTTCATTTCTTTTATTAATAACTGCACTACAACATTTAATTTATTTTATTTCTTTTTACCTAACTACACTACTAACATTTAACTATTTTCATTTCTTTTTCAATAGCTAATAAGGCAGAAATAAATTTCATTCCTATTTTATTTCAAGAAGTAAATATCTATAAGGAAATAACCCAAATATCTCTCTCTTTTTTTGTAAGAATATATACTCAAGTAAAAATACTTCTTTATTACATGCAAAAACTAGTCAAATAGTTACATTTAGTACATCATGGTTCCCTTCACTAGAATAGGAAGATAACAAAATCAAGCCTCTCATTTCTACTAAATGAGGGCTTGCCAAATACATTTGTTTTCTTGCAGCTAAATACAAAGAAAAATAATAGGATCAACCATAGCTTCCTTTCCACTCTTTTCCCAAGCAAACTTGCAAATAAAATTTTTAGGTTGTGACCATGGAGGCTCACCTCCCAACCTAGGCTTACATGAAGTCACCCCTGAGCTGGGAGAACCAAGGCTAAATGGGTTACACACAAGCTCAACACACAAGAAAGAAGAATACACAACACAACACTCCCAACCCAAGGATGATCAAAGTCACTTAGTGACTATAACTTGTGGGGTGAAGGTGGACCAAATACCTAGAGGAGAAATCGGCAAGAAGTTGAACATATTGCCTTTGCAAGGCTTCCAAAAAGAGTAACCACAAGTTCCAAATTTATCCCAACAAATCCTTATGTCCCCCATGGCATATAAGCCCAAATCTCCCCTTATGACCCCCATTGTATGAACATAAACACCATGTAGCAAGGGTCCCATAACCCTTGAGATTCACTCTTTTCCAAGAAGAGAGCCTTTACACTCTTAGGCTGTCAAGCAACCCTTCACCCCAAGGCTACTCTACCCTCCCAAGGGTGAGTTTGGCCTTGCAAACTCTCAAATCAATAAACATGAAACAACAAAAGAAAACTACAAGAAGAACACATCTTTTCCAAAACAACAAAGAAACAAGCAAAGACAAACTCATACATTCATTCATACACAAAACAAAACATAAAAAAAAGTAATCAACCAACCTTAAATCCTGTAAATGGATGAATAAAAGTTGTAGGAGAGCTGCCCAAATCCACTATCTTTTCCTTCTCAAGACTTAGCCAAAACTTCCATATCAAAAACCAAACTTCTCAAGAATCTATGTCTCAAAAAATGGAGAGTGGGTGAGCAAACTTCTCCCTCCCAAACCATTCCCTAAGAAGACACTCCTCACTCTTTCCAATCCTTTTGGGAAGGGTGAGGAATTTTTATAGTTTGGTCTTCCCAACACCTTACAAGCTCTCTAGCCAAGGCACCTCAAAAAGGTAAAAGAGAATGGGAAAGAGAAATATCACTTATTAGGAAGGTTGTCTAACCTAGGTAAGATCCTCAAAAGTTGAAATTCGGCCATTTTGAAAAACTCAACTTTTGGGGTGACTAAATAGCCACTAGGGAGTGGACACATGGCTAAAATTGACCTTTACCCATAGGTACATCATATGGCCCATTAAAAATGCCCCTAACCTGACCTTAGGAGTTAGTTTAACCCTCTAGAAACTCACCCAAAGTTTACCTACGGGTCAACCCTGAGTTGACCTTTCTAATGGCTCCCTATCCAAGACTTTCTTGGGACCATACTAGGATATTTGAAAAATACATTGGTAAAACAATTCCTTCCAAGGGACATGTCATTGCCAACTCACTTTACAACATGTGTCAAGTGACACCACAAAATTACGCATTACTTAAATACACATGGCAATGTCCCTTTTTTAGAATTAATAAATTAAACAATTTTTAAATTAAACACACATCCAAGCATAAACATTTACAAATTAAAAGACATTTACACATGAGGTGTTGTCTCTCCAAATAGACAACCCTTAGCTTCACAAACACACATAGGTTTAGGCTTGATTCTCTAAATAGTTTCCATGGTCACATGGATCAGTTTTCCTGCACATCTCACTTTGCACATTAGTAATTCCAAAAATTACATATAATATTATCATATGAAAAGAATACAATTCAGACATTTGCATATGATTTGAATTATAATAATCAAGTATCCAATTATCTAATAAAATCCACATAAAATAGTCTACTAAATGGCATCATCATAATCATCATAAAATTTAATCATTTATAAAGCATGCATCCATAATTTCTAGCATCAAAATAAAGTTCTGCAAATCAAAATAAATGACATAACCATATCAATGTTATCCAATCACTGGATCATATAGAATATATGTCCATAATGCATCAAAATATAGTATCAATAATAGGTCCAACATGAAAATAACTGAAATTCTATGACAGCTCAGGGTAGGGCCTCACAAATCCATTAGATGTATATTTCTTACTCTTAAAATAAATTCTTGTTTGCTTTCCCATTCGACATTCCTTACATACCATATTAGCAAGCTTAAAAATTTTAGGCAAATATCTAACAACTTGAGTAGAAATGATCTTAATAATTAAATCAATATTAACATGAGACATTCTCCTATGCCACAACCAACTTTCACCAATCTAAGCAATCAAGCAACTTTTTTCACTGACATTCAAATGAAAGATATTACCTTCAGTCTTAGTTCCTGATGCAATCTCTATACCAGAGGCATTTATGATCTTGCATTTTTCATTCTTGAATTGAAAATCATACCCTTTGTCAACCATCTATCCAACACTTAAAAATATTATGTTTCAAACCTTCAACATACAAGACATCATCAGTGTTATACTTACCATCAAAGGAAATAGAACCTCTACCACGGATCACACAGGCTTTGTCATGTCCAAATCTTACTATTCCACCATCATACTTCTCCATATTCACAAATTTTCTTTTAACACCGGTCATATGATGTGAACAACTGTTGTTAATCACCCATTTATCTTTCTCTTCAGCTTAAGCAGCTAAAGCTTTCTCCTCAATAGTGCAGCTTGTGGAATCAACAAGTATCGATCCATCTTCTTTAATAGCAATAAACACAATTTCATCTCCTTATGATTCTTCATCTGTAACACCCTCATCAACATCATAATAATAGTTCTTTTGATGTTTATACTTTTGGTTAGGCTTGGAAGGCTTATCATGTTTCTCATGCTTTTCATATCTATCATTACTATCATTCTTATCAAATTTATCATGCCTATCATATTTATGCATTCTTTCCAGGCACCTAGAAGCAAAGTGTCCTATCTTATTGCAAGAGAAACATTTCAAAGGCAATTTTCCATCATACTTACCAGCTCCTTTAGGCAATCTCTGGGCAATCAATGCTTCAATCTCATCCAATTATCTTTCTTTCTCTTCCATCTCACTTCTCTCTCCATCATATCTGGATATTCTGCATTATTCAGGATCATACTTCTACTTTTTGGATATAGATGATCTAAATTTTGTCTCAGACTTTCCATGTGATTTACCAAACTCACTCAATTAAAATACAACAATCTTTCTATTAGAATATAATATTATTAGGGATCACATCCTTATAACATTTATGTAATGCCCCGTTGGGAACCCTATGGAGGCCTACCATGGTAACCACCATAAGCCATGTGATGACACTCTCTCCTTAGAGTCACTAGTGTTTGTGAGTTGAGTTACATGGATGTTTGCGGAGTCATGTAGTTCTTTCGTACTTGTCTTATTTTGCTTGCTTGAGGGTCTTCTACTATCTCCTAGCATATTGGGGTGGTTCCATTTCGGGATCACATGGTTGGGTGGTAGTGCTACTTCCCATCAGATGTTCTAGATTGTATCTTCAAATGAGGGAAGGCTTCGCTGGTGTTTCTTGATTTGTTGTTCATGTACTAGCTCATGTTCGTGATCATTGTTCAGTTGAGACCTTGTGGTCATTGTTTCAAACTTTTATGTAACCTTGATATTGTAACTTTTGGATTTTGTGGCATTTTTGGAAGCCATGTATTTATGAATATTGTAATACTATACCAGTGGAATGTATGCTAATTCAGTTGTTTTGATCTTATGTATAAATGAAATACGGATAAATAAATGCATTCGAATACTTTGATTCTTTCATTATGGAATTTAGATGTATGTGTAGGTTTTAAGCTTAAGCATTTACTTTATCTAATTAAATGGACAATTGGATTAACCATGGTGTTAATATAATCTATGAATTAATCTTAGTTGGTAACCCTTAGGAAATCATGTGTTAGACTTCCGCTATGTTATTAAACGTGCAATTGTTATAATTAATGCACTTAATCTTTTAAGAAAAAAAATATTTCACCCTTTAGTTGCCTAGTTGTGTTGTTTTCCTTTAGGGTTCCTGGCAGGGCATTACACTTGGTATCAGAGCCCAATTTTAAACACTGGGTACTCTAGGTTTGTAGTGAGCCTATCCAGTTTGACCTTTTTTCTTAGGTCTTAATGTTTGTGTTTCCCTTATTTTATCCTTGCCGTAGGTCTGAACCATTTTCTCTATACAGTGCTAGGTCATGGATAGGAAAGCTAGGGGAGGTGGTCGTATGGGTGGTCACAATAGAGGTAGAGGTGGAGGATAGGTCTGTGGTTCTGACCATCACAGTCCTTCACCACCACCCACTCATATGAGTGTTGAGCTGGAATAGTCAATTCATCAGGATCCTCAGCATGCAGGAGAGCAGGTTCCCAAAAGGGAAGAGCTGAGACAAATGTTTCAGGAGGTTTTGTCTAGGTTAGGCCACAGGCTTGAGTTTGAGTAGCCTATTCATGCTCAGGTTGAGGAGCCACATTAGCAGGTTCCAGAGGAGAGAGAGAGGGAGAGATCACCCAGGAGGAGGGAGATTCTAGTTGACCGAGATCCACCTTCTTTGGGTCACATAAAGGACTTGATGAGGTCCAACCCTCCTTACTTTGATGGTATGGGTACCAGTCTCGATGTAGAGACCTGGCTCATCGGTTTGGATCAGTGTTTCGCTATGTTTCCATACAGTAGTAACACTAAGATGAGATATGCTATTATGCATCTCGAAAGTTTTTCTTTGATTTGGTAGAGACTAGAGGAGGAGAAGATCGGTGTGTGCATTAACACCGTAACATGGGAGTTATTTCTGGAGTGATTCAGGGCATGATTTCTCTCACCCCAATGGAGGTAGACTCGGGCAGATGAGTTCTACGCCTTGCATCAGTATGGTATGACAATAGACCAGTATGAGCATAGGTTCTATGAGCTCAAACAGTATGTCGGGATTGGTAATGACAAGGCTATGCTTGTTCAACACTTCTTGAGAGGTTTGAATGACCGCATCAGTGGAGGAGTGAGGGTGTTTGAGCCACCTTCAGTTGAGATAGCCATGGCGAAAGCTAGATTGGTTGAGTTGAACCTTAGCCATGCAATTGGTGGTCAGTCAGGTGTGCAGATAGGGAGTGCACCTTCCAGTGGGAATAGAGCTTGGGGAAATCAGTCCCAATTAGCTACACCATTTAGGACTCCTCAGACACCCGCTAAGGGTGGAGAGCAGCAGAACCAACAACAACCATAGAAACCAAAACAATTTCAGGACCCTTCAGGGTAGTCCTCGCAGAGTGAATCTCACGCCCCTAGCCAGGGAAGTTTCCAGCAGTCTAGTGGGCCGACAGGTAATAGAGGACCAGGTAGAGGAGCTTGCTTCTCTTGTGGGCAGTTTGGTCACATAGCCATGCAGTGCCCTCAGTGTTTACACAATATAGGTAGTCAAAGGTCAGCAACATCAGAGTCTATAGTGGGAGATGTAGGGAGATCCCATAGAGTGTTTGTAGCGGTGGATGACCGCCAAGCTGATCATCAAGGCACAGTTATTGAGGTAGCAGGTTGAGGACGGGAAGCTTTCCATGGAGACTGTGCGCATTCTTCAACATTGGGATTTGATCCTCAGGGGTCACACCATCGACCAGGTAAGGGTCCTATGGGACCCAAATGATGAAACCTCGGTGGCTAGGGAGGATGCAGCGAAGATGAAAGAGTTGTATTCTTATTTGTTTTTGGCTTCCAGGAGTAAGCCTAGTTTTGGGGGGGAGAATGTAGTACCCTTCCTCGTTTGAACTCATTAGACTCATATTTTATTATTGGTTACTTTCAGTGGATACATTACCAGGAAACAAGTCAAAGATCTAGGTGAAGAGAAATTTATTTGGAAGCTTGTTGAAGGATTGGTTCTCTTCTATAAATTTCTTCCAAGAAACCTATACCGGGTTAGGTGGCTTCTTTTGGTTCTTTGTTTTAAAGAAAATATTTCTATTTCTTCTATCTTTCTGAATGATGTGTGTGTTAAGATGTTTGTCAAATCTAAAATCCTTTCTGATTATTTCTTGTTCTTGGCTAAAGTCCATTCCTTAAGTTAATTTCTAGTTTGTGGAAAGAAGTTATTACCTGGGTGTTTGTAGATTAAATTTTGATAAAATTGGGAAAAGTTATTATGGCAAATTTTGCCAAGATTTTTATTGTGCATGGAAATTGCAAGATTTGGGAGGAATGGGATTTACCAGAGAAATCATTCCCTCTTATTTGATTTTTCTTTCAATATTTGGCTATGACAATCCTTTTTAATATTTGTGTATCTCTATGATATTATTAGTTATTATAGAAATAAATTTAATTATTAATTAAATTTATTATATTATTAAAAGTTAAGGAAAATTATTTTATTATATTATTTTGGAGAAATTGTGTATTAATTAATTTCCCTGTAAATAAATTTGATTGGAAATAAATTTTGGGTGAAAATAGAATTTACATGTTTTAGATTATTGTATTTAAAAAATATATATATATAAAACAAGAAGATATTAATATAAAAAATATATATATATATATAAAAAAATATAAAAAAAAAACCTCGGTAGCCACTACGGACGGTAGCATCTGCTATCGTATGGTAGCATGTGCTACCGACGGCAGCACGTGCTACCGTGCAAGGTAGCAAGGAATTTATTGTTTTTGCTTTTCCCTATGCGTACTTTATAACATGGGCACTTTCAGGTTTCGTGCTAGGGATGTGTAATTTGGTTATTTGTTAATTAATTTATTATATTTATATATGTATTTATTTATATATTTATATATATAAGATCCTTTTTTATTATGGTATTATATTATTTTAGTATTATTTTAATACTATGAAAATTAATTCATGAGTTGACATATATATTTTGTAATATAATTATAAGTATATTATATATATACGATGTATATATAGGTATTCATATAATTATATTATATATATATATATATATAATTAATTTAGAGTTTGGGTGTTTCCAGAAAAGCTTGTAATTTTTAGATTTTATATTTATGCTTGGAAACACATTAGGAGATTAATTGTTATGTGATTGTTTAAGCCTTATTGGACAAATGACAAAATTGAATTCTTTGTATTAATATAGTCGTATTTTCTTATTATCTGGAAAATCTTTAATTGCAAGTTATTTATGCTTTTGGCTATTTTAAGAAAAGATTGCCTGTATTAGGATCTTGTGTAAATGGTATTTGCAGTCAAGCTTAATTTCATTGCAATTCTAGTTGAGTTGTCATTATGTCATAAGTTATTATATCTCCTTGGTCAGGTGTTGTTGTATAACCCTGTTGATGTGATCCATTGTGTGTTTTGTCCAAATGGTCAATCTTGGGTTAGTGATTGTGTATCCTTCGCTTGTGGTTTGTCAGTATTAGTTATGGTTGTCTGTTTCGCCATAGAGTTCTCGTAGAGAGACCTTTCATGTTAGTGTCCTATGAGAGAGAGTGGATTTCGAGTGGGGGCTGCGCCCAAAGTGGATGGAAAGATAACCCGTCAAAAGTCAGTTAAGAAGTGATAACCTAATAATTGATTAGGGGGCAGGTAGATTAAATATTAATTAAGATAATGTACCTCGTGCATAGGTGAGTGCTAGTAAAGGGCTCATAATGTTGCAAGAAGGTCTGGAATGGCAAACTTACCCCCTTGTCTTCACAAAAGGATTGGTAGGGTCTGCTTGAGACTTAGATGGAGCCGGAGGTTTGGGAGAGGTTACCAGGATAACCCAGGATGGGGGGCGGGACCTATGGAGGCCTACCATGGTAACCACCGTAAGCCATGCGATGACACTCTCTCCTTAGAGTCACTAGTGTTTGTGAGTTGAGTCACATGGATGTTTGCGGAGTCATGTAGTTATTTCGTACTTGTCTAATTTTGCTTTCTTGAGGGTCTTCTACTATCTCCTAGCACAGTGGGGTGGTTCCATTTCAGGATCACATGGTCGGGTGGTAGTGCCACTTCCCATTAGATGTTCTGGATTGTATCTTTAGATGAGGGAAGGCTTCGCTAGTGTTTCTTGGTTTGTGGTTCATGTACCAGCTCATGTTCATGATCATTGTTTAGTTGAGACCTTGTGGTCATTGTATCAAACTTTTATGTAGCCTTGATATTGTAACTTTTGGATTCTGTGGCATTTTTGGAAGCCATGTATTTATGAATATTGCAATACTATGCTAGTGGAATGTATGTTAATTTAGTTGCTTTGATCTTATGTATAAATGAAATATGGATAAATAAATGCATTCGAATACTTTGATTCTTTCATTATGGAATTTAGATGTATGTGTAGGTTTTAAACTTAAGCATTTAATTTATCTAATTAAATGGACAATTGGATTAACCATGGTGTTAATATAATCTGTGAATTAATCTTCATTGGTAACCCTTAGGAAATCATGTGTTAGACTTCCGCTATGTTATTAAACGTGCAATTGTTATAATTAATGCACTTAATCTTTTAAGAAAAAAAAATATTTCACCCTTTAGTTGCCTAGTTGTGTTGTTTTCCTTTAGGGTTCCTGGCGGGGCATTACAATTTACATGTTATGTTCTAATGTAAGGTTATAAATATTTATATACTATATGCTTTATAAGCATATCCCATTTGAAATAATTATAATCTTATAACTATTAGATTATTAATTATTTATGAGTGGGGGTTATTGAAAAGGTGTGACTAGTGAAGCCACCCTTACTCCTATATTTAAGGAGCTTTTCTCTCATTTGAGAGTTGTGTGAATTTGGAGCTTTATGGTGAGTTGTATCACTATGCACACGAGGTATTATTGTCCATGTGGAAGTATTGGAGGAGTATCCCCAGGTTCATGTCTATTTTATGATAGACAATATTTGTATGTGTTTTAATTAAATGATTCTTTATGGGGTTTTTTACCCGACAGGGTTTTCCCCATGTATATCTTGTGTAATGTGTACATTTATGCATGTATGTTTCTCATTTCATTTACTTTATGCTCTTGTTTATAATGATTAGTATCCTAAGATCCTAATTTCTAACATGGTATCAGAGTAGGTTAGGCTAGTACTAATCATTTTTACAGGTTATACTAGAAGATAGAGTAAGGCCATTTGAGCTATGTATCTAGTGTACCTTACATATTCTTTTGAAATCAATTTATCAAGGCCAAGTAAGGAAAATCCAACTATTCCTTTTAATAAGTGATATTTTTCAAGTTTTTTTCTAAAATATTTATAATGCATAGGACTTTGATTGGCAAATATCTGCTTATTAGATGATTTATAACATATATATCAAATTTGATAATCCATTTAATTCAAAATATCCCATTATCCTTAGAATTATATAGTCAAAATTGCAAAGCTTTTTGAAAGTAAATAATCTATACAACTTAATAAAATCATTCATTAACTTGATTTGGCTACTTCTTATTATTAATGAATAGGAATAAGACTAAATTATTAATTTAAGCTTACATCAAGTTATATTAAGATTATTCCTGCTAGAGTAGTAATGGGTTACTTTAAGAATAATTCAACTCTATTAAAAGTTATTACATTTAAATTATATTCTATGGCTTTAGACAGACCTATTCAAATGCAATAGTTGAATCTCCAAAATTTTGGAACCTTTTGATTTACTATCTAGAATTTTTTTTTATCCTTCATAGGGTAGAATGATTTATAGGAAATTGCATACTTTCCTTACCACCCCTTGTTATCTGTGTGGTTTTCAACAAATCTATTTTTCATCATATCCAATGTAATAATATGTGTTGCATATTGTTTGTGTCAAATATCACCTTATATTATCCTAATATTCTACTTATTTATTTTTTGTAGAGACATTACATAAAAGTGATAATCCCAATAAACATTATTGAATTAATAAGATCACTCAAGATGGTGAATTTTATTAATAATAATTACATCAAAATAAAAAAACACATATTATGCTTTCAAACATTAAAACTCATTCCCAAAACAACAATCTTAAATATCAAATTTGACCAATTATTCACCATATAATACCACTTTTAACTGCCCTGCCTATAGCTCTAGAGACAATGGCTTTATGCTTTAAGATACTGTTCTGAATAGTTCACATAGCCAAGAAAGTGAGAAGTTATTACATATCCACGAACATGCTCAAGACATATCCACAAACAAACCCATAGCAAATAATCATATAATGTTTTCATAGCAAATAGAGGCCACAGCTAGTCCGAGAGACTACCATGATTTTCTTCCCCTATCCCCTATCCCCATAGCTTCCATGTTAAATTCCAAGCCTTGAGACACCTCCTTAGTCATCCAGATGATCGACATTGATTCAGTTTGTACAGATTTTTAGACTCTTACAATTCAAAGACACTCATTCAATATGGATGGCTTGAAGAGAATTTGTTTTTTAACATTAATAATAAAATACACTTTTATGTAATTTTTCCAATAATCTTGAACATATATATCACAATGGTTTCATCTCTGGCATCTATTCCATAATAATCTTAATTGGCTATATTGAGAAATATTTTATATTGAATTACAATGAGACTATTTTCTATGGGGATCTTTTATATCAAATGATTCCTAAATATGAGTTCAAAGTTAGGGACTCAAAATGTTAATTTCAACTTGGGGCAAACTTAGAAGCTATTATTTATCTTTAGGGGATCAAAATAAATTGAATTGTATATTTTCACTATATGGAAAAGGGAATATATGTCCGAGTAGAACCATTTTTTTCTTCTTAAGGGATTTCTTTTTCATTTTTTGTGTATTCACATAAAGTAGATCAACCTTATTTTGGAGAACAAAAATATTTTTCATAAATGTTATGGGGTGAATCTTCTATCTCGGCCACATTATATACAATTATATGTCATTAAACATTATATATGATCCTTGAGTAAATAGATCATAAAATTTTGTATTAAAAAAACCCTATAAGTTCAATCTTAATCCATAGAAGAAAAGAGACACTTGGTGACACATTTGGATGATTCTAAATAATTACTGAACTTATGCAAAGAGGTTTATTTAGAAATTGGTGAACATTTAAGTGACCCATGGTAACAAGGTTTAAAGACATTATTGATAATGTATGTTAAAAGAGTAATCTTTTTTAGCCTCATACTTTTAACTAGATATCGATAATTTATTAAATTTGATATAATACCATGGAACTAATTGAACCCTAAACAACATAGGTGATCTACACAACTATCTATGTAGGTCACTATTTCTCTCAAAGAGCTGGACTCTTGTTATATTAAATTTCACAAATTAATTCCTTTTCTCACTAAGATATAAGGATGAAAAGGTGAATATAAAAGTAAGGAAAAAAAGTTTCAAAATTTTGCACATCCATACACAAAGAGGATTTACATAATTATTTTAAAGCATCTTTCACTAATACGTTGTTTTTTTCTCTCTTGAGTGTAACTAAAGCTAACATTTTTTAAATTATCTTTTAAGTACCCTCTACATTTATTGGATGTAAAGCACCTACTTATAATGGGTGGCCATCGCCTTTATAAAATATCTGGGGAGAAAACCTAGAAAGGATAGCTCAGTCGTTGCTTAAATATTTTATGGATCATTACTATATGTAGTAGCATGTCTATTTTGTATTTTAAACAAGAGAACTAATTATTCATTCTTATTCTCATGAAAATATATGTTGATCCCCTTTCTACCAATCATTGGACTATATTTTACATTTATGAGGAATATTATATGATCTTTTGGCAAATGACAAATGCATAATATTATGTTCTTTCTTTGCACCAAAAATAAAATTTAAATAATTACTATGTTAAACTATATTGTTTCTTCTATGGCGACGTTATGCCTTCAAAACATATGGTGCAAGTACTATTACATGGATGGTGCATTACTTTAATAAGAAGACTATCTTCTATGTGTCTTTGAATCTAATGGGCAAAATAAGAATGTAGCTCCCGAAGAATCAATATGACCTTGAAGATTTATGGAAGAGTTCCATTCAGATACATGTAAAAGTACCATCTTACTTGAAGTTACTTTACTCTTTCTAGAGTATCATTTCTAAAGATCAAAATGAACATTTAAGATCATGGGCACCTCACTCAAGTGAAATCACTCTATAATAAAGACACCTCGAAGATCATGAGCACCTCACTCAAGTGAAATCATTCTATACTAAAGATACTTTAAATATCATAGGCACATCGTATATATTGGAATTTTAGCCATCATTTTGAAATACTCTATGTAGTGATTGGTTTTAGGTGATGCCATAAGGGGAAGGGTACATGACACCACCTAGTGGATAAATCCTTGATGTAAGACCTAATAGGAATAAGACCTTTAGGCACTATATGATCCAAATTTAAATAATTCTTTGCCTTAGGTGATGCCATTGATGGGGAGTGTGCATGTCAATGACACCACCTTGTTGCTAAATCCTAATTTTAAATCCTATGGGTAGGCATATGTCCTAATAGGTATGAAATAAGACCTATATAGGCATTAGTAAGTCCTTTAAGCCTGTAGATAGGCATATGTAAGTCCTTTTTTGTTTTAAATACTACAGGTAGGCATTAGTAAGTCCTATAGCACATTTGTGCTTAAGTCCTATGGGCATATTGCAAATTATTCTCCTTGTAAATCTTCCACTTGCAAAAGCATTGTATTAAGTCCTACAAGCACTATGCAATGAACCTGGGGAGAGGCTAATTTGAGGAGACCGTGGCTCCAATATAATTTTTAAGACCTCGCAGCATCATTTTTAAAATACTGGGACTATAAATTATGACAAGATGACTATCATGTAGTCCAAAATACATGATCTTCATATTGGCATATATTTGTGTCCCTGTTTATCACTATCAAAGAAGACGTACTTTACTAGGGTACTTCATTTTTTTCTTTTATGGAAATTGACATGTGATCCCCTATTAACATTAAGGGGGTGTTAGAACATAATGTTATTAGGGATCACATCCTTATAATATTTATATATAATGTTATAATATAAGGTTATAAATCCTTTTATATTATATGCTTTATAAGCATATCCCATTTGAAGTAATTATAACCTTATAACTATTAGATTATTAATTATTTATGAGTGAGGGTTATTCAAAAGGTGTGACTAGTGAAGCCACCCTTCCTCCTATATTTAAGGAGGTTTTCTCTCATTTGAGAGTTGTGTGAATTTGGAGCTTTATGGTGAGTTGTATCACTATGTACATGAGGTATTATTGGCCATGTGGAAGTATTGGAGGAATATCCCCAGGTTCATGTCTATTTTATGATAGACAATATTTGTAAGTGTTTAAATTAAATGATGCTTTATGGGGTTTTTTACCTAAAAGGGTTTTCCCCATGTATATCTTGTGTAATGTGTCCATTTATGCATGTATGTTTCTCATTTAATCTACTTTATGATCTTATTTATAATGAATAGTATCCTAAGATCCTAATTTCTAACACTTTCCAACCAACAAATCTCGTGTCATAGTAGTCACACTCTGAATCTCATCAATAGCAACTACCTTATGTTTGTAAGCAAGAGGCATTGATCTCATCACCTTAGAAACAATTTCATCTTCATCAAGGGTTCCACCAACACATTTGATACCTAGGACAAGGTCATTCACCTTAGCCATCAAGGAGTTTATGTTCTCATCTTCTCCCATTTTCAACATCCCATACTTCCTTTTCAAATTCTCCAACTTAGCAACTTTGACTTGTTTATCTCCTTCATACAAGGTCTCAAGGTTCTCTTAGATCTCATGTGTATCTTGAAGTCCCATTACATTAGTCATCTCTGAATTAGTCAGAGCACTCAACAATTTTCCCTTAGCTCTACTTTTAACTTTCATCATGCTTGATCTCAGCAGCAATAACCGGTCCATTCTGAGGAACATAATAAGCATCCTTTATAATCTTGTAGTAATCCTCTTCAAGACATCTCAAGTACACTTACATTTTGTTCTTCCATATAGCATAGTTACTTCCATCAAATCTCAGACTTTCCTTCTTCAAAATAACACCTCTATTTTCCATCTCGGATCTCCTCAAGCGGTCAAGATTCTTTCAAAGGATCTATCTCTAATACCAATTGTTGGCAACAACAATGAAGGAAAACTAAGAGGGGGCATGAATAAGTTTTCACTAGATTAATAAAATCAACCACAAATGCAAATCTGATTGACTGTGACAACAACAAAGATAAGAAAATTGAATCACAACACACAACACCAATATTTTGACATGGAAAACCTAGTTAAGGGAAAAACCACGGTGGGAACCTACCTACAATTAGATGATACTCTGCAGTAGTGTGTGAAAATAATTACAATGGGAATGCACATATATTTAGGCTCACTACCTAGAGCTCACTGCTCAAAATACAATAACCCTTAAGGCTACAACCCTCAAGGGAGGTTCACTACCTTACAAGGAAGTCTCATTGACTTACAAAATATTTGGACAACAATCGAGAATCAAATGAACTAAAAGAATAGCATTTATAAATGCCTAATGATAGTTCTAGTTAAGAACATATGTATACTCTGCAACACTCCAATATCTTCTGAATCACAATGCCAAAGGATGTATTCACTTCTTCTCACCTTTACCATTCTCTGATAATGTAGACACACTACAACACCAAATTTAAATGACTTTATCACCTATTTATACAGTTCATCAAAGGTGCAGGAGCACCTAGCTTCATTTTTCATCACAGGTTTGATTTTTCTTTGTTTTGAGTTGGAAAGTTTTTCTAAGATTTTTTTGTGTTGTTCTATGTTTTTTGGGTGAGTTTTGAACTCATTGTGTGGTCATGTTTCCTGTTTTCATCTTTTTTGCTCAAAATTGCTAGTTTTGGAGTTGCCTGGCAAAATGTTGTAAAAGGTGAGTTTTTGATGTGTTTTTGTTTTGAAAAGGTTTTAGACATGTTTTATGCTTGGGTTTTAGGTGTGAGAAGTGTTTTTAGGTGATTGTTAGTCTTGGAGGTCAACCTTGCATCATCTAGGCATTAAAAGTTGTCATTTTAGACATGAAAATGTCAAATTTGTGTGCTCTTGGACATGTACCTATCCATATAGGAGGATAACTGATTTGTGGAGGTATTTATTCTCCTACTTGAACCATTGTAAGGGTTGATTTCGTGGATATATGAAGCATTGTTACAAGTTTGCACTAGTTTACCTTTTTTTTCTCTAGTTTTCAACTCCATGTGAACAGCAGTTCGTACACCTGCTGTACTTGGCTGTACTGTTCTTACATTTTCAGATTCAATTATGTTTTCTTAAGCTTTTCGCTTTGGTGGCATCTAATTTCATCAAGTTTTGAGCTTTTAGTAAAATTAGTTTGTTTTGACAGTTTCATTGCCTTGTCTAGGAAATTGGCAAGGATGCTTGACCAACTTGGCTTCTTGAAGCCCTAAATGTTCATGGCTTCCCAAGAACTAGTTGGTCAACTTGTAAAATATGTAAATACAATTTTTGGTTTCAAAAATGCAAGTGCAAGAAGTTTTGTGGCCATGGAGCCATAGGCAAGTGTGCCATTTGGCTAGGGTCTTGTAAAGGTTTGATGCTTTGCTCTTCCATAGCAAATGCATTCTTCAGGTGGAGAGACTTGTCTTGTTGTCCAAGATTGTAAGTGAAAGCTAAGAGGCTTTCTAAGCCAAGAGAAGGAAGGTTGCATTTTCAGTTTGTGTAAATTGTAAACAAAAATAGTGAGTCACTATTTTGGTGATTAGTTTCCATTCAATTGTTTGCTCTCCACCATACATTGGTGTTTTTAAAACCTTGAATCTCCTTAATTTGTTTGCAAATAAGAACAAGGAGTGGTTTTTGACCCTTCCCATGGGTTTGTGATTGCCAAGATCAATCAATGGTCCCTTTGGCAAGGTTGTAACGCCCAGCAGGCTGTCACAATCAATTATGACTGATTTTTGCATTGTAAATGAATTGTTTATTGTAATCTTCCTTTTCCAAATAGCAGGTTTGAAGAAAAACAAGAAACCAAGGATAGAGAATTGATAAAAAGCACCAATTAGACCTTTAAAAAGGTGTCTTAATAGTGGTTAAGTGCAAGTTGAAAAGGAAAAAAAAATAGTGAAAGGGCAAAAGTGCAGTGATAGTTAGTTTTGACAGTGAATGGTCCATTGTTTGTAATTGCCTAATACTTTTGTGTAGGGCTATTGTGGTTCCCTTTTGTCTCTAATGATAGACATGTTTACAAGATTGAATTTAATTTGTATATTAAGCAAAGATGTGTTTGTAGAAAGCAAGAATGGAAAAGTTGTCAATTGTTGCTCACTCCTTATGAGCAACTTTTTGTAAAATTTTGTTCTCCAATCTTTGAGGTGTAAATCTTCTTTATTGTGGCCTAATTAGTCAGTAGCATGATAGAACTAAGGTTTCTTGTTTCATATTGGAGGTCTCTAGCTTGAAGGTTGATTTTCACCATCAAACCCTACCAAACCCTCCTTTTGCACCCATTTTTTGGGATAGTCACGGAGAAGGCCTTAGGGACCCTAAAACTTAGAAAATCTTCAAGAACTTCCAAAAGGGTATCCGAACATCAGTTCCTTTTTGTCTGGAAGTCCATCGTTGGAGCAAGGTGAGCACAAAACCCCAAAAGGAGGGCTAATTCCTTATAGCCCGTTTTAGGCCTAAAACTTGGTTTTTGTCAAATCGGGTATACCAAAGAAGGTTGTAAAGCATAAAACCCATCTAATCCAGTTGAAACAGTTTTTTCTTGCATGCATCAAACACATTTGGTGAGTTTGACTCCATAAGTCAGTTTGGTAGCACTTGTAAAGAATTACTTAAACAATGGAGTTGAAGCCCTTGAGCAACCAAGAAGTTTTTGTCTTAGGGAGGTGGAACAAGGAGAGTTTCTAGGCTGTCTATAAACCTCTTGCACTCTAATTTAAGTAAAAAAACCTTGAAACTAGTAAAGGACCTATCACCTAACAACGTACAAGCCTATTGGGCAACCCACTTGCACTACCTCCCTATCAATCAACCTTGACTACAATATTGGCCAAACCCTCAACTCACAATTACAAAACTATATCACACGATACAAAGATAGACCACCACACCAATATAATGATATACATGACATAACATGGACCTAAACCAAATTCTCAAACATGCAATACCACCAAAAATCATGCCAAGATCAACCCTAACACTCTACACCACCAAATAGGTCTCATGTAGCATGAACAACACCATGAGATAAACAAAACACCAAATCCATGGACAATGATCAATGTAGATCATCAAAAAAATAGGTCACATTTAGGAAACACCATCAAGCATGTTAGAATCATCTATAACAGTTGCACCAACACCACTTTTTAAATCTTCATCAATCAACATCTGAAACTCAAGAACACTTAAACAACAACAACTATCATGAAGAAAGATAACTTGCAGAGCACCAAATCATGATCCATCTGAAATGAAGATACACATGAACCCTCCAAACAATCTCCCAAAAAGGTAACTCAAGATCTGATCACACTGAATATACCAGAGGAAATATCGAACTCTACAAAACACTAATCAAAAGAACCAAGCTATAAAACAATTCATATGATATGATCAATTAAGCTCCTCGATCACTGAAAACAATACAAAAAGATATAATAATACAATAAATATTCCATACATCGAACCATGATCACAATAAACCAATTTGCAACCACTGGAGCAATAAATCACATAAATATGTTGACATCAATGACAACAACATATCCTAGTAGTAGCAATGTCCAATAAATTGACCATTTCTTTCTACATTGAATAACCATTTGTCATCATGAGTACTTTGGATTATATCCTTATCTAAGTTGAACTCGTGATGGTAATCGACATTTCTTTTCAAATGCTCTTCCTTGACCCAATGCATGAAGCCCTCTAGATCATACTTCTTATTCCAAATTGCAAAGCATATTTTTCAATCAAAAAATTTTGAACTTTCTCTAGAGCTTCTAAATTAATAGAAAAATCATAAGATCAGGTAACCCTAGGAAAAATGTGTCTATCTTCATTCTTTCCATACATTTTCTCCATCCACATGAGTTGCCACATGATTTCTAGAAAAGATAAGCAGGGAGATACGCAAATTGACAATTGATGAGGGGGACATGGACACCAATGCACCCTAATTATTGTATAATTTGAAAAGAGAAACTAGTCACCAAAGTTGAATCTTCTTTCCTCATCAATTCTTTGGGACTTAGGTCTTAACAACTGCATCATCCTTGGAGAGAACCTATCAACCTTGTATCCACACCATCCTATAATCCTAAAGACAAAGTGTTGATGAAAAGTGATAGAGTCTGCTTCTTCACAACTGCTATCCCATAGATAACATCATCTCTGAATGGGTTACATTCTTCCTCCCTCATAAAATTATTATAGGAACAAGTATTGGTTCCATTCATATGTATATTGAAATAATATCATGTGACACAACAAAGAAAAAAACTTGAAATTGATCTCCCCTCCATGTTCTTTAATCTTCAACATTTCTTCGTTAATCTTGTGGATAATATAGGAAGAAAAGTAATACTCAAGGTTAACATATTAGTGTTAAATTCTTATCCCCATCAACATCATCCCTGCCGAAATACTCTCTTCATCATCCATTCCTAAAATCTAACAAATAACATAGTAGGTTTTCAAGAAATAATTTTCAAACTTTCCAATAAAAAAGAGTTATTTCTCGCACATAGGGATAGGCAAAAGACCATTCCTCCAGTCTTTATTCATGAACAAAGGAACCTCCTTCTCTTTGAGAGAATGTATTCTTAATCTGTAATCGACATCAATTTTTTTTTGAATTAATTTTTACTAAACCCTAGCCCATCAACCTTAAACAATCCACCACTGCCATTTTACTTAAATTCACCAATACAGAACCATCTTGATTTCTGATTGTCATAGAAGCAAAATCATTATTTATAGACAAAAATCTCAACAAGTCCACCTCCATGAATACATTGGGCACAATAAAATTGGATAGATTCAAAGTCCAAGGGTTGGAGAGAGGAATAACAGGATTTTTGTTATGATAGAAATAAGAAAACAATTTCCAACCCGTAATGGGGATAACATCATCACAACATTGGGCATAGCTATCTATGAATTCACCTTTCTCCTTAGTATTATATCCTATGTGAGAAGTCTCTTCTTCTCTTCAACATCACCTTCTTCCTATACTACTACCTTTTGTTCTTCTTCTACATTGACCATAGGGACATTTTCTATAGGGGCTGATGCTTTCTCCCTCTTTGCTGCCCTTGGTTTTGATGGAGAGGGTTTTGTGGGGTCACCTATTGATTTTTTCCTCTTTCAAGGAGACCTAGGATTTATTTTCATTTCCTATGCATGCACCTCTTGCTGAGGTGGTGGGAATTGGACCTCTGGTGGCAATGGCTCCTTCTTCTTTCTAGAAGAGGACTTTCCTTTTTCCTATGTGACTTCTCTTAAACCTTAAAACCTAAACCTTAAACTTAGTAATTTACTGAACTAGACTGGCTAACAAAAAGCCTTGAATATAGGGTCAGTCAAAACAACAATATGAAACCCACAAATGCATACAACTTAAAAGAACCCAATGGTTGAACAAGTCACCAGGCAAAAAGAAATGAGGCACCCAAAATAGAATTGGATTTACTAGGAAGCAAGGAAAGGAGTGGTGTTTGATATTTACTAGTGTTAGACAATTTAGATAACTGGAAGACAACTGAGAGGGGGGGATGAATCAGTTGTCATAGATTACTAGAAGCATTAGCAATTAAAATTTTAATACTGGAACCCAAAACATTAATACCAAAATAGCAGTTAATCCAATTAAGCATAAATAGTAATCATGGAATAAATACCGTCCACACAACACCAAGATTTGTATGTGGAAAACCCAGTAAAGGGAAAAACCATAGTGGGAAGCCTACCCACAGTCACATAATACTTCTACAATAATTATGTGAATTACAATGAAGGGGCCTGCACTTGCAGGAAGGCCAACATCCTAGAGCACACTGCTCATCACAAAAGGAGCCTCACTTACTACATATAAACCTAGACTACAATCTGGAAAAGTGTTGAACTGCAAAAGATAGCATCTCTTATGCTTGAGTACAGTTATGGTTAAGCTCAATACCAGATGACTAAATTCTTTTACACAAACCCAATTTGATCTCCAATGGTCCTCCAACTCCTCTGCCTGAATGATATTACAATATTCGCACATTACATTCCCTGACCATGACCTCTTACATTAACCATGATAATCTACAATGAGATCTTACATCTTATTTATACAAACCCTCGACCATAAACAATTAGGTCAGCCACCAGACAATAAACCAATTACATAATTACAAACTATGTCGGCCTTAGACCAAACAAATAATATCCAACACATAAGACATCCCAGAAATACAATAAAAGGTCCTATCCACATGTGACATTAATGTCGGTCCATAACCTAGATCAATCGGGACCAAGTATAGGCCCACATGCTTCAGTAATGATCTCGAAATGCCAAGTCTTGAACAAGATCACCAACAACATCCTGAAACTCCATTAGAAGCTACACCAACACCACTTATGCAATTCATCAAAGATCTCCGCCAAAAGCTCTGCTTGTGAAACCCTCGTCGGAACCAGAAACCAATCTTCCAAGTAAAAGGGATAGCATCCAATCTCTGGACCAAAACCAACTGACCAAGTATGAGTATAAGAATTATGAACAAGCCAATTACATTACCAGATTATACTAGAGTCTACCAGATCATGTTGGATCTAGGTTAACTAGAAACCACTCAACCTACTGGGACCAGAAGGGTGCTGATAAAGCATCCAAATAGCTAGTGTTGGCATCAATGACAAAACATCAATGCGACACATAATCAATTCTACCAAATACCCAACAATATCCTCATTTGGCATTGATGGCAACACTAGATGTGAAAAACATCTAAGTACCAAGAAATTCCAAACAAGTCTCTCCCTATGGAAGACTGCCAACAATCTCCTACATATCACTCTGAATATCTCTCCCCCTTTGATATTTACTCTTTTTCACATCACTATCTCTCCCCCTTTGACATTAATGCCAGAAATAAAACAAAAATATCAAAGAAAAAACATAAGCCTCTAAAACTTGTTGTTCTCAAATTATGATTTCCCTAATCCTCTCCATAAGAAACTTGAAAGGCTCTATTGCATATGGAGAGGAAAACAAGAAAATGGAACTCCAGAATAACATATAACAAGGTTTCTACAAAACCTTCTACACTTTAAGCTTATCCTAAGCTTAGGTGGGTATACCTCTTGTGAATACTTTCACAATTTTAATATAAGATCCATAGTAAACCAGTGTTAAAAACCTATGAACCTCATCAGCTCAATAATACTGAAACATTAAAAGAAAACATGTGTTCATTTTCAGTCCTGACCCCAAGAAAGATAGAAAAAACTCCACAAATGATATCAGTGTCTTATCCAGGCTACAGAGTCACCCAAATTAAACAAGAGTTCCGAATTTGGACATTCACATACATCCTATCACTTCAACTTCATCAACTTGATATATACCTGACATATATGTAAGTTTTACCTTTATGTTAAACCTATTCATCAAATTCAAGTAGAAAATAGTATTGATTCACTAACAGAGGGGTTTTAAGTATCTTTAATTCCTCCCATTGAGAGAAAAACCTAAAACACATCTGTAAGCTTGCCTTGCAATCCCCATCCAATCAAATAACCCTTGATTATTTAAAAGAACATAGTAAATCAACAAATGCATGCAAGAAGACAACAGAAATATGAGCTCAAAATGATCTAATCTGTATATTAATATCCATTTTCAAAAATCATACATAACTCAAGATCTTTCTGAAAAACTAGAAGACCGTATATTAATTTTGGGAGAGTTTCTTTACAAGTTCTTGTGATGTCCTTTCCTAAAGTCCTAGTATCCATTTATAATGATATGGATTCAAACAAGCTTCAGAATTCCCTAGCAAAAGTTTGTTACAACCATGATTCCCACTGAAAAGAAATTACAATCATTTCCATTCATAATGGCTTTGAAGTTTGATATACTATTGCAACATCAGCTATCTGTTCTTGAACCTCTGCTTCTTGTACTACATATTTGTTTTTCCACTCTTAGAACACGTCATCACCAGGCCAGGAGAAGTTAATAATTTTCTTTTTCAACTTATTCAATCTTTTCCATGTGTTTCTTAATTGCTTAACCTCTATTTCCAAAAAACCATAATGTGACTTCATCCTCTCAATTTCTTCAATTGTTCGAATAAATAAAGATGTGTCATCTTAATTGATGAATTCATTTATCCATTGAGACAATTTATGTCCTATCTCATCTAGCCATACTTTTTCATCTTTTAATTTACTTGTGCTGTCAAAACCTCCAGGAAATATGTCAAATTTCTGGTCAGCATATTCCTTTCTGTACAGATTTGCCTTTCTTTCTAGATCAACTCTTCCTTCTACCAACCTGGTCATGCCTTTCACTAACTCACAGTTAGATTTAATAGTGGCATCGACATTTGCTTCTTCATGTGATGAACACATGAATTCCAATTCCACCTCCCTAGGCATCCACTTATTCACAATTGGCTCTAGAACAACCTTATCCTCCTTTAAACCTATCAGCATGTTCAAAATTCTCTGCATATATATATGCACAATAGAAGCCCCTATTGTCTCAGCAAACTTTAAAATTGTGCCTCCGACCATTTCCTCATACTTACTTGCAAACAGGACCTGAGCCTACTTCAACTTTTCCACTTCATCTTGTATGGTCTTAGTTGATTGAAAACCAAAAGTCATAGGAGAAGGGGGAAATTCAATGAATGGACTGGTGGATTGGGGTTTTTCCTGGAGAAGAGGCAACCATTAAGGTAGAAGATTCACCTCTCTGGCATTGCCCTACTAATTGATTCTTCAATTTGGCGATAATACTATCCATGTGGGCTATATCCCCTTTGGCCTCATTATAGGCCTTTAGAATCATCTCCAGTTTTACCAGGAGATCAAATTTTTCCTTGTCTTCCTTCTCGGCTACTACCATACTGAATTTTGCTGACTCCAAAACTATGCTAGCAACTTCTACTACCCCTATTTCTTGCACTCTCTTCACAATCATACCTCCAAGATAACTGGACTCTGAGGTGTCCTTCCTCTTTCTGCTCTCATACCTCCTTAGAGACCACATGACCAAAGCAGCATGGTCCTTGCTAAATGTTACTCCTTCCAAGGGTTTTGTTTCTTTCCTTACTGCTTCAAGCACTAATGCATCTGCTATATCCCACTTAGGAAGAATTAATACACCATCTTTTACTACCATTTCTCTCTCTTGCTTAGGAGTAATGGCTTTGAATTATGTCATCATTTCTTGTTTCACTTCTTCTTCCACCACAGATGTATCTTTGTGGGGATGTTCACTTTTCTTCTTCTCACATTTTGCTTTAAATTGTTCTATATTTTGCCTCCAAACAAATTGCATGAAAGATCCTGTTGTAACAAAATTATTATTAGCTAGAAATTCCTCACTGGCCTATTTGATGATAGGGTCTAACTCTTTGCTTTTAAACTCCTCTACAGTCAAGTTCATTTCAGCATTTGGTGGTTCTTCAGGCATTCCTTCTTGTACTTCTTCATAAGTATAGGCAATCTCCCCAAGAATTCCTAGTTGCACCAATTGCTCAGCCACTGCATGTTCATCTCCCACATGGATTGGGGATTGGGATGGAGAATATAAAGGCTCACCTATTTGTACCTTTTTCCCACCCTTTGCCTTTTAGGGGAATTTTGGATTTCAACTACATCTTCTATTGCTCTTTTCCCTTTTGAAATAGAAGGCTCACCCCTGAATGGCACTAGCACACTATATTTTGGCCTCTTGTGCATCACATATTCACCTGGAGGGATGGCCTTGGCAAAGGCAGGCTTACCTAGAACCAACTTAGCCTTTTCAGGGTCATTTTTCAATATAGCTTCCCTCTTCTCCTTTAAGGTTTGCATTAAATCTTCAAAATAAAGTATCAAGAATTTAGCCTTTTCCTCAAAGGGAGTAAAACTAGATAAAGGATCATAACCACTATCAAATTAGTGGATAAAATCCAGAGCCCTTTTTTATGCTATCCATTTTTCCTTTTTCAATTCTGGTTCATCTAGATTGAATTCATTTCTGATCAAATCCTTAGGAAAATGGAACTAGTGTTCTCTACCTTTATATACGGCTCTCTTCGTGAACATGCCATTAAAGAAATCCTCCAGATCAGCAAATCTGGCCACTATAGTAGACAACCTATAGGGTTGAAAGAAATCATCAAAATGTGTCCTACCACCCTTGGTAATTACAAATTGATGTGCAATCGTGACAGTTGGGAAAATTGTTCCCTTCCCCCTATTTGTCAATTTTGCTTCTTGCGAACCTCCAATTTGCCTCAAGACCTCTGCAATTCCTATCTTCAATGGAACTTGATAGGGGAGCAAATATTGATTTCCTCTGAAACCATAAACTCTTAACACAGTAGAGACAGGGTACAAATATATGTCACCCCAATTATGCACAATCTTAATATCTTGAGCAAATTCCTTAGGCTTAAGGAATTCAAGGAGAGCTTTAGGAATTCTAGGGTTCCGTGGGCACAAGAGGATCCTAAGCCTAGATGCAAAACATATATCAAACTTCAAGTAGTTCGCATCTTCTCTATCCCAAGACAAAATTGTGCTCCACAATTGAATGGGAATCTCCTCACCATCTTTTTCTTTAATCGGGTCTATTTCATTCGCAAAATATTCAGGACCTTTGAATAAAAACATGTGCATAAGAAGAGAATACCACCCAAAAGGTCTATCTACCTTATCATTTTTTATCCCCATCAATCCCTCATGAATGGCATCAGTGAGATAAGGTGCAAAATCAAAAGTTACTGCCAAAGATGGATTCAAAATCTGTGCTATCATGAGCATATAGTGGGTTGGCATAGTTGTTTCAGCATCTTCCCCAAGAATATGAGATAGGGACCAATACATCCCTTTATCCCTCAAAGTAAATAAATTTAGAGAGAAGGGTTCCATGGTGCTAGGGCCTACAACAACCAGTCCTCCTATTTTGACAAAAAATTCTTTCAGAGGGCCACTTCTGAGGTGATCTCTCTGAGCCTCATACAACTTTGCTAATGTTTCAAAATTGATGGGCTCTAAGTAATTTGATAGTTCACTAAGCTTGAAAAATATCCTAAACTCGTCATCATTTATTTCAATTAATGATCCCTCATTTACATTTCTCACACATCTAGCAACAGGGTCATAGTTATTTGCAATCTGGGTCAACAGGTCCACATCCATGAAAACCCTAGGGACTATGAGCTTTCCAATATCTAACTCCCATATTCTATTCATTGGAGTAGGGGAATTTCTCTAGCCAAATCCCACTTTGAAGAGTCCCAAACCTGATATTCCTATCTGAGAATCGCTTAACCAATTCCCTTTGTCATACAAACCGCTGCCAATTCTCAGGTGCTGAGCTTTGGGCACCAATTCTTTCATCTTAGCTGCGGCATTAGTAGACATAGTTAATTACTCTAAAAATTCATCACAAATGGCTCTCTCCTAATAATTTACCTTCTCTGTGAAATCTCTTCGCAATGCCATCTTGGAATTATAGTTATTTCAATTAAAACTTAGATAGACTTCTGAGAATTCAAACACCCATTGATACCAGTTCAAATTGTAGTTGTCAAGCAATATGCAAAAACTTACTTGTTGCCTGAAGAAATTTGCTTTGTGCACTGGTTCTTCTACAAGACTCTTCAAAATGACGCCAAAGTTTCAGCTAATGTGAAGCTTATTACAACAACTGAGCATTGAATAGAAACATTAAACCACATGCTTCGGCAATCAATTCGTAATTGAATTCAAAAAATGGCTCCAACGGATCACAAAGAATTTTCTAAGTGTCTTTCCTTTTTTCTGCTTCACGAAAGATAAAAACCTCGCATCTTTTCATTGGGAAACAATGCCATCTATTAGATCCTGAAAGATGTACATGTTCTTTACCTTACCTAAGTAATCCTAAAGTCATCCTACTTAGAAATGGGCCTCGCTTTCCTTTCACTGCTTCGCGAAGGATAAAAATCTTGCATCTTTTCCATGCAAAATGATGCTAACCATTGGATCATCCACTATCCGCTTGATTGTTATTCTTCATGGTGACCGCTTGTCTATTCAACTAACTGTGACTGCCACCACTCGTGGTTTTTTATTATTTCGCAAAGGTTAGTCACCGTGTTACTTTGGGTGGTGAAACAACGCGCATTGTTGGATCAATTTTGAGATGCGCAGGCTTTAACTCCTTTAACCATCAAAGTGGGCCCTCTAAGTGGAATCCACTTGTCCTACTGATTTCCAGCGAATATCCCCCACATGTTGGCCATTTATTCGCTCAAGAACTCTGTCGGACTCCACATTTGAACCGTCGCGTGTCTTGTTTGGTCGTGGATTTCATCAATATTGCCGCTTAATCAAATGGGCCACTCATAATCCATTCGAAGCCACATGTCCTACTGACAGATCACCTTTTGACTCAGCCAGACATCCAGTTGTATTGCCACCTCATCCGCCACATTACCGCCAACCCCTTTTTGCTTCTTCGCGAAGAGTAAATTTTGTGTTACTTTGGGCTGCAAAACAATGTGCACCATTGGATCTTGCAAGCTACCCTTTCCCTGGGTCCACTGCCTTTTCGCTACTTCACGAAAGGTAAACTTCGTGCATCTTTACCATGTGAAACAACGTTGATCACTAGATCTTGTCGAAGATGCACTGTCTTTAACTAAGGGATCCACTTACCTTTGGGGCCCACCATCCTTTCGTTGTTTCATGAAGCATAAACCTCATGCATCTTCCCTTTGCAAGACATCAACAACTGTTGGATCATGAACAAGATGCATGATCCTTAACTTGTTCTTTAGCTTACCTATCGGGCCCACCAATCTTTCGCCACTTCGCGAAAGGTAAACACCGGGTTACTTTCCTTTGCGAGACCGTGCGCATCATTAGATCAACTAGAACTTGCATGATCTCTATGAAGCCTGATAGAGAAATGAAAACTTAGGAGAAGGAAATAAATTAAAAACATTATTAACGACCCGCTTAAGGCTAAACTTAAAGGGGGGACCTCTTCTCATGATAGACCGACCCTTCCACCTAAGTGGAAAAAGTAACAAGAAAATAGAACGTAGGGATTTCAAGATGGAAAAGGTGAAATGCAAAAACCCTAAACCCTTAGACCAATAACCCTCAGAGGCAAAATGAAGAAACTAATCACCATTTTGCATATTTTAGCAGATTAAAGAACAAAAAATCACCCAATAAACAAAATAGTGATAACAGCGGCTCTGATTGGGGATGGTTGATTGCAAGATCAACACAAGAACATAGAAAAATATGGAGAATAGACCAAAAAACAAGCCCAAAAGAAACCAACAGAAGCAAACCTAATTATGTACAAGCTACAACCTACTGTGCATGGACATCTGAAACTTAAGAGAAGTAATGCTTCAGGAATTGTCCATGCACTGGGAATTCATCTACCTCACCATTCATTGTCTACAACAAGTATGAGTCTTTTCCATTAAGATCACAAACAATAGAAGGGCCCATCCATAATGACTCAAATTTTCTATGCTTGCCCTTATCTTCTCGTCTTGTGTTCCATTGAAGAACCAAGTCACCGATTTGAAACTTCCTCAATGTGGTTCTTTTGTCAAAAAGATACTTGGACTGCAACTGAATCTTCAAATTTCTTTTATGAGCCAGAGTCCCAATTTCTTCCACTTCCACCATTTGAACCATTCTGTCTTCCATGGATTCTAACAACTCCAACTCCTCAACTTGTAGGAACTTATATATAGGGAGAAGGTTATTGACTGGTGCCCTAGTTTGTGTGCCATAAACAAATTCAAATGGTGATACACCAATTTCTTTCTTAACAGTAATCCTGTCTACCCATAAGACCAATTTTAATTTCTCATCCCAAGACCTTTTGTTCTCCTCAAGGATTTTCTTAATAATATTCAAAAGGTTTTTATTGCTAGATTATGCTTGTCCATTACCTTGTGGATGGTATGGTGAAGACTAAGACATGATTATTCCATGGCTGGTACAAAATTCAGTGAATTCCTCTAATCTAAAGCTCATGGCATTGTCCATTATCAGTTTCATAGGAACACCAAATCTTGTTATAACATTATCCATCAGAAATTCAATGACAACTTTACTAGTGGCTCTTTTAGTAGGTATAGCCTCAATCCACTTAGTGAAGTAATCAGTGGCCACTATGATCCATCTGTGACCTCTTCCTGACTTCTCAACTATTTCCCTAATAAAATCAATGTCCCACTAGACAAAAGGGGCTTCCACTATAACTGGGTTAAGGGGAAAAGCTCCTTCGTACTTTAACTTGGAAGAATTTTTTTGGCATGGGTCACACCTCCAAACATGCTCATGGGCATCTTTGAACAAAGTAGTCCAATAGTATCCAGCTCGGACTATCTTGCCAACTGTGGTCTTGGCAGAGTAGTGGCCTCCACATACTCCATTATGTATTTCAGTTAGCACCCTTCTAGGTTGGGATTTATCTAAGCATATCAACAATCCCCCATCTCTATTTTGCCAATATAGATCACCCTGAATAAGGACATACTTATGAGACTTCAGTTTCAATGTCCTTCTCTGGTTAGGAGTCATTCCCTCCGAGTATGATGCATCCCTCAAAAAACATACAATTTCTGAATACCAGGGTTATGTTTCAATACTTGTGACCATGATATTCTCAATTTCAACATTGTTAATTTCAACATCAAGGAGATTTGATTCAGCCATCAACTTAGCAAGATCTAACCCTCTTACCAATTTAGTAATCTTGATTTTGAGATCAAACTCTTGAATCTGAGTTATCCACCTGCACCTCTTTCCAGTGACCTCGGACTAAGATACGATGTCCCTGACAGGTGCATGTGGGACGTAAGAAACTATTTGTGCATTCACAAGATATGGCCTAAATGCCTTTACAACTTTAACCAAAGCATATTCTTGCTTCTCCATGATTTCATATTTCAGCTCTGTAGCTTGCAGAGATTTTCTATAAAAAGCAATAGGGTGTTCATATCCCTCAACATCCTTTTGAAGAAGGACTGCAGCCACTATATGATAAGAAGCAAAAGAGAACAATGAAAAGGGCTTACTGTAATTAGGGGACTTCAACACTGGTTCCTCTTGAATAGCCTTTTTAATTTTACCAAAAGCCTTTGCAGCTTTTTCGTCCCAATAAAAATTTGCATCTTTCTTAAGCAACTTAACAATAGGTTTGATTATTTCAGCAAAGTTATCAATAAATCATTTTAACAAAATTCACCTTGCCTAAGAAAGATTGAATACCTTTGACATTCTTTGGCTCAGGTACATTGTTTATGGCTTCAATCCTTTCAGGGTCTATTCTAACCCCTTCTTTAGAGACAATATGCCCAAGCAACTTCCCTTCAGTAACTGCAAAATGACACTTTTTTGGATTTAAGGAAACACCAAACTCCAGAGCTTTGTTGAAAACCTTTTCCAGGTGCCTGCAGTGGTCATCTGTCCTTTTAGAGAAACATGTTAAATCATCCTTGTACACAACCATGATGATGTTGATAAATTCATTGAAAGCTACATCCATTGCTCTTTGAAAAGTAGCTAAAGTATTTTTTAAACCAAATGGCATCCTTACATATACATACGTCCCCCAAGTAGTTGTAAAAGCAGTCTTGAACTATTCAGACTCTTTCACCAATACTTGATTGTCTCCCGAGAACCCATCCATCATGGACAAAAAATCACACCCAGTTACTCTTTGCAACATTGCATCCATATTGGGGGAAGAATAGTTGTCTTTTATAGAAGCAACATTCAAATTCCTGAAATCAACACAAAGCCTTATGTCCCCATTCTTCTTTCTAACTGGGACTACATTAGACACCCATGATGAATGTCTTATAGGTTTAATGATCCCCCCTTCCCTCAACTTGGTTAACTCTTGTTGCATTTTGGTTTCCAAAAGGGGGTTGATTGGTCTTTGCTTCTGTAAAAAGGGCTTAACATCTGGATGCAAAGGGACTTCATGTTGAAATAGATCTTGTCTATATGCCTTCAGATCCTCATAAGACCAAGCAAAAACATGTTTATACTTTCTCAATAATTTAATGAGGTTGGCCTTAATGTGAGGAGCCAAGTTCTTCCCAATATACACCAACTTAGTGGATGATTCTATCCCTAAATTCACTTCCTCCAATTCCTCTAATTTGGTGGTTGACTGTTGATGCAAATGGCTATCACTGTGACTAAACATACCTTCTAATTCTACCAATCCTCTAGGGATTTCATTGGTTTCCAACTGGACCATGTCATTTCCAAACACTATTTCTCTATCTTCCACTACTTCTACTAATGCATTGCAATCGATTTTCTATCCATCATAATCATCAATGCACTATATGAATCTAAGAATATCTTCATCATCCACAAATACTTGACAGTTATATACATTATCAGGAATAGCAGGACTAGCTTTTATCTCAACTGTAGACACACCAGTTAATGTTACATCATCATTCTTTAATGAAACATTAGCTAAGAAATCAGCCATGATGTTCTTTGATCTTTCTATCCAGTTAATAGAAAATGCACAAAAATGCTCAATCACATCCCAAACAGCATTTTATATCTTTTAAAACGATCATTTTTGGATGCATATTTAGACCTTATCTAAGAAACAACCAACTCTGAATACCCAAATACTCTTAATAACTGAATTCCATGCTTCTTAGCAACTTCAAGCCCCAATAACAAAGCTTCATATTTAGTTGTGTTATTTGTACACTAGAAAGCTAATAGAAAAGAGTATTTGAAAGTCATACCTAATGGGGACACAAGAAGAACACCTACTCTAGATCCTTCTTTAGAGAAAGCTCCATCAAAGTACATATGCCATAAAACTTGTTGCTGAAATTCCAATTCATTAACAATAGGATCAGTATTTTTCAAATGAGGTAGAATTGGTTGTACTTTGAAGTTATCAAGATCCACATCAATCATACAATTCAACATATTAGGGTTTATCTTCTTAATTACCCTAGGAGTACGTGGTTCTCTATACAACTTAACCTATCTTCCATTTACTAGGATTGTAGCATATGAAATATCTAACTAAACATTTCGCCCCACTACTGCAGCCCATTGTCTGGATAATAGCATGTCATAATGAGGTTTTGTATCAGTTACTATGACATACATCTCATATGTTGCTTCAGGAAATGTTGCATCTTTACCTCCACATCTTTCATTGTACCTACCACAAGTACTTCTCTATTATGCATAGCATAGCACTTCCCATAAACGGTACTTACTGATAATCCCAACTCCTTCATGACACCATATGGCATCACATTTGCAGCAGCACTAGAGTCTATCATACAATTTTTAATTAACCTATTATTCACTAACAAAGTTACATAAAAAGGATCAACCTG
The DNA here is from genome assembly GCF_030272615.1 of Cryptomeria japonica. NCBI lineage: Eukaryota > Viridiplantae > Streptophyta > Pinopsida > Cupressales > Cupressaceae > Cryptomeria > Cryptomeria japonica. Next base: position 548,412,798 of record NC_081414.1, on the reverse strand, counting down.
TGAAGGTTCTTGTGTAATAGTAGTTCCCACATATATCTCTGGAGTTTGCAGCTCATGATCCTTTTCATCCTTCATGTTACTTGTAGGCAAAGCTGCACTATTATCTGATATATTAGAAAATAAAGAGAGAGCAGCTTCTCTATGTTCCTTTGTTTTCAGTAGTTCTACCAATGGGAGTGTAACCTTCATTTGGGTCAAAGCCCGAGTCATATCAAAAGTGGGACTGTTGATTGGCTTAGTATTAATTTTGGTCTTTTCTACTTTAGGCTGGCCTGCCTTTTTAGCTGTAGCAGTCCCTTGTAAATCACTAGTAGTATTATTATCTGCACTTTTGGCTACATCTTTGGATTGGTCACCTTTTGTATGACCGTCTTGAGGTAGAGCATTATTGCTTGTTGTCCTTTTCTGAGATACTTCTTTCATAAACAAGGAGCCAGGTTCACCTTGATCTCCATTCCTTTTACTACTTCTCAAATTATAGTTATGCTTGGATTTGGCTATGGCAGCCTTGGTAATAATTTTTACCTATTCATCACTAGGTCTTATGGGATGAACTTCCTCATCTTCAATGGTTACCACATTTAAAGTGGGATGCCAATCAATTTTCAGATGCCCTTGATAACATTCATTATAACTTAGTGCATCACACCCACTAGATTCACTTTGTGAAGACTCATTATCACTTTCAACAATAGTGTCAAACATGTTGATATTAGGCTCATCCTCCTTTCTCATGGATTCTTCAAGAACTTGAGCTACAACACATTGATGAGGAGAATGTGGCCCATCATAGGCCATGCACCAAGGATTATTTTCCATGTTATGTACATTTCCTCCCTTTAAAGGATCTGGGGTGTCCTGATTTTGTGTGTTCTTTAACTTATCATTCTGAGGTTTGCCATCCTTCCAAGTAGTGTTGTATGGCATATCATGTAATCTGGGAGGCCTATCTTGCCAATTATAATGAGGTTTGTCATTTTTACTTACCTTAGTAGTAAGATCTTTCATAGCAGTCATTAACTTTTCTATTTTGTCTTCTTCCTTGGCAACTTTATTAGGCTGTTGTTTTGATTCTTGCCACAGTCTACCATCGATCCTCCTTCCCACCTTTCTAGATGCTTTCCTATTACTTTCTACATTGATGGCAATTCTAAAAGCATCTCTCAGACTATGTGGGTTTTTATCCCTCATAATGTAAGCCATTTTAGAATCAAAAGAATTATAGTAAGTGTTCAAACACATATTATCATCTAGTCTCATCTCTTGGTAAAGCCTATGCATTGCTTTCTAAAACCTTGCATTGAAATCTGTGACAATTTCATTATCAGACTTCCTAATGTTATTGAATTTGTTGAGCATAAATCTCACATTCATTTTATCACCATATTGCTCTTGGAAGCAATTCTTAAAGTCCTCCCAAGAACCAATGCTATTTACGGGAGACCTCTGTACCAATCCCTTGCATCATCCACCAAGGATTATACAAATAATTTCATGATGGCATCTTCATCTACAATCTCATAATCATTTACCAAGTCACCAAAAGATTTTAGGTGCTCTTCTACACGTATAGCATTATTGCCAGCAAACTTGTGAAGCCTGTCTCTCAATTCGGTAGGAACATGGTTAGGGTACCCTAGGATTCCCTCAAAGAAAAGTTGTCTGTACAACTCTAGATTAATGGGTCTTCTCTAGAACTAGTTCCTAGTAGGGTTATTACCCATGTTCATTCTCACATTAGGACCATGAGTTGGAGGGACTTGGTTACTTTGATTGGTAATAGGGACTTGATTAACTGGAATAGTACTCACAGGTAGGGTTGACTGAATTTTGATTGGAGGGAATGAGGCATGTTGAGGTAAAAGCTTATTTGGGTCTATTGAAGGAAAAATTATGGGAGGAGCCTTTAGATAATTAATTTTTCTTTTAACCTCTTGATTGGCTGCTTCTAATTCAACTTTTTCCAATTCCCTTTGCAGGTCTTCCTTCTCTTTTCTCATCTTGTCTATCTCTCTCTCATGTGCAGACAACTGATGAGAGATTTCTGTTGTAGTCTTAGACCCAAACCCATTTCCATGCACTTTTTTTTTCCTTTGTCAACATTATTTATAGTAGGTTGTGGGTCACTAAGAACCTCCCTACTAGGTTGCACAACAAATTTGTGTGCAGGGTTGATCTTGGCAGTCAGATCTTCTTTGATGATAGGACCTTCATCCTCACTCTTAGTTTTCTCTTGGGTGAACAATTCAAGATCGACAGTCTGCCTTAAAAGCCTATCTCTCTCAATCAATTTAACCTTAACTTCCTTATCCTTATTTATTTCTTTTTGTGTCCTTAGGGAGATCAATTGATGAACTCTTCTATTAAGAGCCTCAATTTCTTGGGACACTTTATCTTCAGCAGGGAACATCTCTTCAGAATCTGACACATTGACTTGATCGTTATCAATCAAACTAATATTCCCATCTACAGTTCTTGGTACAGAGTCCATCTTAACATTAGAACTATTTCTATCCTTCCTAGATAAACTAGCACGAGAAATCCTCTGATTCAAAACTTGGGCATCCTCATTATTACCAAACAAACTAGAATGAAAACCCAAAATGTCTTGCTCAAATTCATGGGAAGAAGAATTTGAATTTGCATATATGGGTCTTTCAGATGACTTACCCGTATGGATGCTTTTCTATATCCAGGCAGCACTAGATGGCTCATGTGCAACTAATCTTTTATGGCCTCTTCATGCCTGCTCAGGTAATCCCTCTTGCAACATCTCTTGAGGATTTCTCCTCATGAATGATCTGGTGTTCTTTCCTCTCTGCGTTATACTTGTTTTCCCTAAAATGAATTATGCTTATTCAAGAGCACTAGTTATTTTATGTTAGAGTCGCCACCCAAAACTATGGGAAAATAAGAAAACAAGCTTGACAAATCACTTGCAGGAGACTATAGAACATGAAGATCTTCAGAGCGAGAAATAACAGAGGTCAGGGATAAAACGGCCTGCTACAAGGACCAAACACACACAAATTTGAACAAAATTTCAGGCAATATAAGCACTAGATCCGCAATACAGATTCACACTATGACTCTCCCTAGCAGAGTCCCCACTTTTGTTGTTCTCAAATTCTGATTTCCTTAATCCTCTCTGTAAGAAAATTGAAAGCCTCTGTTGCATATGGAGAGGACAACAAGAAAATGGAACTCCAGAATAACATATAACAAGGTTTCTACAAAACCTTCTACACTTTGAGCTTATCCTAGGCTTAGGTGGGTATACCTCTTGTGAATACTTTCACAATTTTAATATAAGATCCACAGTAAACCAGTGTTAAAAACCTATGATCCTCATCACCTCAACAATACTGAAAGATTAAAAGAAAACATGTGTTCATTTGCAGTCCTGACCCCAAGAAAGATAGAAAAAACTCCACAAATGATATCAGTGCCTTATCCAGGCTACAGAGTCACCCAAATTAAACAAGAGTTCCGAATTTGGACATTCACATACATCCTATCACTTCAACTTCATCAACTTGATATATGACTGACATATATGTAAGCTTTTCCTTTATGTTAAACCTATTCATCAAATTCAAGCAAAAAACACTATTGATTCACTAACAGAGGGGTTTTACGTATCTTTAATTCCTCCCCTTGAGAGAAAAACCTAAAACACATTTGTAAGCTTGCCTTGCAATCCCCATCCAATCAAATAACCCTTGATTATTTAAAAGAACATTGTAAATCAACAAATGCATGCAAGAAGACAACATAAATATAAACTCAAAATGATCTGATCTGTATATTAATATCCATTTTCAAAAATCATACATAACTCAAGATCTTTCTGAAAAACTAGAAGACCGTATATTAATTTTGGTAGACTTTCTTTACAAGTTCTTGTGATGTCCTTTCCTAAAGTCCTGGTATCCATTTATAATGATATGGATGCAAACAAGCTTCGGACTTCCCTACGAAAAGTTTGTTACAACCATGATTCCCACTGAAAAGAAATTACAATCATTTCCATTCCTAATGGCTTTGAAGTTTGTTATACTAATGCAGCATCAGCTACCTCCACTTCTTGCACCACATATTTGTTTTTCCACTCTTGGAACACGTCATCACCAGGCCAAGAGAAGTTAACAATTTTTTTTTTCAACTTATTTAATCCTTTCCATGTGTTTCTTAATTGCTTAACCTCTATTTCCGAAAAACCATAATGTGACTTCATCTTCTCAATTTCTTCAATTGTTCGAATAAATAAAGACGTGTAATCTAAATTGATGACTTCATTTATCCGTTGAGACAATTTATGTCCTAGCTCATCTAGCCATACTTTTTCATCTTTTAACTCACTTGTGCTAACGAAACCTCCAGGAAATATTTCAAATTTCTGGTCAGTATATTCCTTTCTGTATAGATTTGCCTTTCTTTCTATACTAGCTCTTCCTTCTACCAACCTGGTCATGCCTTTCACTAACTCATAGGTGGATTTAATAGTGGCATCAGCATTTGCTTCTTCATGTGATGAACACATGAATTCCAATTCCACCTCCCTAGGCATCCACTTATTTACAATTGGCTCTAGAACAACCTTATCCTCCTTTAAACCTGCCAACATGTTCAAAATTCTCTGCATATATATATGCACAATAGAAGCCTATATTATGTTAGCAAACTTCAAAATTGTGCCACTAACCTTTTCCTCGTACTTACTTGCAAATAGGGCTTGAGCCTGCTTCAACTTTTCCACTTCATCTTTTATGGTCTCAGTTGATTGAAAACTAGAAGTTATAGGAGAAGGGGGAAATTCAATGATTCGACTGGTGGATGGAGGTTTTTCTGGAGAAGAGGCAATCATTAAGGTAGAAGATTCACCTCTCTGGCATTGCCCTGCTAATTGATTCTTTAGTTTGGCGATAATACTATCCATTTGGGCTATCTCCCATTTGGCCTCATTATAAGCCTTTAGGATCATCTCCAGTTTTACCTGGAGATCAACTTTTTACTTGGCTTCCTTCTCGGCTACTACCATACTGAATTTTGTTGACTCCAAAACTGTGCTAGCAACTTCTACGACCCCTATGTCCCGTACTCTCTTCACACTCATACCTCTAAGATAGCTGGAATCTAAGGTATCCTTCCTCTTTCTGCTCTCATACCTCCTTAGAGACCACATGACCAAAGCAACATGCTCCTTGCTAAATGTTACTCCTTCCAAGGGTTTTGTTTCTTTCCTTACTGCTTCAAGCACTAATGCATCTGCTATATCCCACTTAGGAAGAATTAATACACCAGCTTTTGCTACCATTTCTCTCCCTTGCTTAGGAGTAATGGCTTTGAATTTTGTCATCATTTCTTGTTTCACTTCTTCCACCACATATGTATCTTTGTGGGGATGTTCACTTTTCTTCTTCTCACATTTTCCTTTAAATTGTTCTATATTTTGCCTCCAAACAAATTGCATGAAAGATCTTGTTGTAAATAAATTATTATTAGCCATAAATTCCTCACTGGCCTGTTTGATGATAGGGTCTAACTCTTTGCCTTTAAACTCCTCTGCAGTCAAGTCCATTCAGCATTTGGTGGTTCTTCAGGCATTCCTTCTTGTACTTCTTCATAAGTATTGGCAATCTCCCCAAGACTTCCTAGATACAATAATTTCTCAGCCACGGCATGTTTATCTCCCACATGAATTGGGGATTGGGATGAAGAATATAAAGGCTCACCTGTTTTTACCTCTTTTCCCACCCTTTGCCTTTTAGGGGAATCTTGGATTTCAACTACATCTTCTATTACTCTTTTCCCTTTTGAAGTAGAAGGCTCACCCTTGACTTGCACTAGCACACTATATTTCGGCCTCTTGTGCATCACATATTCACCTAGAGGGATGGCCTTAGCAAAGGTAGGCTTAGCTAGAACCAACTTAGCCTTTTCAGGGTCATTTTTCAATATAGCTTCCCTCTTCTCCTTTAAGGTTTGCATTAAATCTTCAAAATAAAGTATCAATAATTTCGCCTTTTCCTCAAAGCGAGTAAAAATAGACAAAGGATCGTAACCACTATCAAATTGGTGGATAAAATCCAGAGCCCTTTTATATGCTATTCATTTTCCTTTCTCAATTCCTGTTTATCTATATTGAATTCATTTCTGATCAAATCCTCAGGAAAATGGAACTGGTGTGCTCTACCCTTACATACGGCTCTCTTCTTGAACATGCCAGATGATTCGGCAATCAATTCGTAATTGAATTTGAAAAATGTCTCCAACGGATCACAAAGAATTTTCTAAGTGTCTTGCCTTTTCACTGCTTCATGAAACATAAAAACCTCGCATCTTTTCATTGCGAAATAGTCCCATCCATCTGATCCTGAAAGATGTGCATGTTCTTTAACTTACCTGAGTCATCCTTCTTAGAAATGGGCCCCGTCTTCCTTTCGCTACTTTGCAAAGGATAAAAATCTTGCATCTTTTCCATGTGAAACAACGCTAACCATTGGTTCATCCACTATCCACTCAATTGTTATTCTTCACGGTGACCGCTTGTCTATTCAATAAACCGTGACTACCACCGCTAGTGGTTTTTCACTGTTTCACAAAGGTTAATCATCGTGTTACTTTGGGTGGTGAAACAATGCACATCATTGGATCAATTTTGAGATGTCTAGACTTTAACTCCTTTAACCTTCAAAGTGGGCCCTCTAAGATGAATCCACTTGTCCTACTGATTTTTGGCAAATATCCCCAACATGTTGGCCATTTAGTCACTCAAGAACTCTATCAGACTCAACATCTGAACTGCCACATGTCTTGTTTGGCCGTGGATTTTATCAATATTGCCGCTTAATCAAACGGGCCACTCACGATTCATTCGGAGCCACGTGTCCTAGTGACAAATCATCTTTTGCCTAAACCAAACATCCAACTGTATTGCCACCTCATCCACCATGTAACCGCCAGTCCCTTTTCGCTGCTTTGCAAAGAGTAAAGTTCGTGTTACTTTGGGTTGCGAAACAACGCGCACTGTTGGATCTTCTCGGAGATGCACTTTCTTTATCTTACAAGCCAACCTTTCATTGGGCCCATTGCCTTTTCGCTACTTCACAAAAGGTAAACTTCATGCATCTTTACCATGCGAAACAATGTCGATCACTAGATCTTGTCGAAGATGCACTTTCTTTAACTAAGGGATCCGCTTGCCTTTGGGGCCCGCCATCCTTTTATTATTTCACAAAGCATAAACCTCATGCATCTTCCCTTTGCGAGACAACGACAACCGTTGGATCATGAACAAGATTCATGATCCTTAACTCGTTCTTTAGCTTACCTGCTGAGCCCACCAAGCTTTCGCTGCTTTGCGAAAGGTAAAAACCAGGTTACTTTCCTTTGCAAGACCGCATGCATCATTAGATCAACTAGAACTTGCATGATCGTTATGAAGGCCGAAAGAGAAATGAAAACTTAGGAGAAGGCAAAAAATTAAAACCATTATTAATGACCTGCCTAAGGAAAAACTTAAAGGGGGGACCTCTTCTCACGACAAACCGACCCTTCCACCTAAGTGGAAAATGTAACAGGAAAATAGAACGCAGGGATTTCAAGATGGAAAAGGTGAAATGCAAAAACTCTAAACCCTTAGACCAATAACCCTCAGAGGAAGAATGAAGAAACTAATCACCATTTTGCATATTTTAGTGGATTAATGAACAAAAAATCACCCAATAAATAAAATAGTGATAACAAAACTCAAAGATGACTACTCCCCCTAAGCAGTAGCATCCCACATCAGTGCCAAAATGAATAGTATCTCTGATAATGCATGCCAGATTGATGCCAAACCACATCAATCAAGTCTCTATCGGAGGGACAGAAACCTGCAATCTGTCTCTTGGGTACTCAAATGATTCCTCGGATAAATATTTAGTGAAAATATGTGCAATCTATTATTTAGTTTTCACATAAACCAGTCTAACTTCATTTGCTTCCACCTTCTCCTTCAAAAAGTTATACTTGATAAATATGTGCTTTGTCTTAGAATGAAATACCTAATTCTTTGATATATGAATAGCAGCAGAGTTATCACAAAGAATAACTACCGGTGGATCATAATCCACCTTTATATCCTTCAACATTTGCTTCATCCATAAAACTTGTGTACAGCTAGTAGCAGCAACAACATGCTCAACTTCAGCAGTAGATAAAGAAGTACATGACTGTTTCTTGTTGATCCATGAAACCAACTTCTTTCCAAGAAAGAAAGCTCCATCGGAAGTACTTTTTCGGTCATCAACATCTGTATATGCACATAAAGTAAATTTATCATCCTTAGGATACCATAAGTCATATTCTGATGTACCTTGCAAGTATCTAAAAATCCTTTTCACCACCATCTCATGATTTTCTCTAGGATCACTCTGAAATCTTGAAACAATACAAACAACATTCATAATGTAAGACCTAGTCTGAGTCAAATAAAGACTTCCAATCATATATTTGTATCTTGTAGGATTTATCGGTGCAAAAACATCTTTTCTTGTCAATTTCTCACTTGTAATCATAGGTGTACTTACCGGTTTAGAATCTCCCATACAAAATTTCTTCAACAATTCCTTAGCATATTTACTTTGATAGATAAAAATACCTTGGTTAGTTTGAGTAATATGCAAACCTAAGAAAAATTTCATTTCACCAATCATAGACATCTCAAATTCTTTCTCCATATTCTTAGAAAATTCTATGCACAATTTATCTTCACCTCCAAAAATAATGTCATCAACAAATACTTCAATATTCAGTATATCATCATCAATGATTTTATAATATAAATTACTATTAGCACTACCCTTAGTAAAACCAAGCTTCAAAAGATATTTATCCAACCTTGCATACCAAACTCTAGGTGCTTGTTTTAGTCCATATAAATCTTTCCTTAACCTGCAAACCATATCAACACCATCTGATAGTGAAAAACCATCAAGTTGCTCAATATAAACTTCCTCATCAAGATCCCCATTCAAAAATTCATATTTAACATCTATCTAATAAACCTTGTAGTTTTTATAAGCATCATAGGCAAGAAATAATCTTACAACTTCAATCCTAGCTGTCAGTACAAAAGTTTCTCCATAATCAATTCCTTCCTTCTGAGAATATCCTTTACAAACCAATCTAGCCTTATTCCTTATAACTTGACCATCCTCATGCAATTTATTCCTAAAAACCCATTTAGTTCCAATAACATTTTTATTTTTAGGTCAGGGATCCAAAGTCCAAGTGTTATTTTTCTCAATCTGATCTAATTCTTCTTCCATAGCTTTTAACCAAAATTCATCTTTACATGCCTCAATTACTGATACCGGTTCAACTTGTGAAATTAAACATACCTCATTAGTTGCTAGTCTTCTTCTTGTCATCACTCCATTTCTCTTATCCCCAATGATTTGATCTTCAGAATGATTTAGTCTCACATACTGGGGAGTCTTCTAATTCCCTGTTCCTTTTCCCTATTCTTCAGTCACTATAGAATTCTCTGATGTTGTCAGAGTAACTAGCTCAACTCTCTATTCTGGTAAAGGTGCTACCGGTTTAGATATAATCATTTCTACTACCGGTTCCTTCTCATAAACTCTAATTTGACTTTTTCTCAGCTCATCTACTTTGACATTAGCACACTCCACAATTTTCTGTAATCTCTTGTTATAACATCTATATACTTTTCTTTCATTAGAATAACCAAGAAATATGCCTTCATCACATCTAGGATCAAATTTCCCAATAGTCTCATCTCTCCTAATATATAACATTTTACTACCAAAATCTTTGAAATACTTAACTGTAGGTGTATTGCCAAACCATAATTCATAAGGTGTCTTACTAGTTTCTCCTTTGATATGTACTCTATTGAATGTGTAAACCATTGTACTTGTTGCTTCTCTCCAGTAGATATGAGGTAGATTAGCTTTCATCATCATTGTTCTAGAAGCATCCAAGATAGTTATGTTTTTCCTTTCCACAACTCCATTCTATTGAGGTGTTCGGGGAGCAAAAAATTATCTTCTAATACCATTCTTGTCACCAAAGTTATTAAACTCATGGGATGTGAATTATCCACCATGATCTGATCTCAAACATTTAATCTTCAATCCTATCTCAGTTTCCACTTTAGCCTTAAATATTTTAAACTTTTCAAATGCTTCATATTTTTCTCTCAAAAAGGTAACCCACATATTTCTAAAATAATCATCAATGATTAGCATGAAATATTTGTCACCATGAAAACTTTTAACTATAGGAGGGCCACACAAATCAGTATGAATAAGATCAAGAACATCATTTGATTTATCTTGTATACTCCTAAATAAGGTTCTGACATGTATACCCATTTGACATTCTTTACATACCGGATTATAGGGCTTCATAATCTTAGGTATATTTCTAACATCCTTAGGTGAACTGATCTTCACAATGCATTCAAAATTCACATGACAAAACCTTTTATATCATGACCAACTCTCATCAATCTATGTAATCAAACATGTCTTCTCATCAGAGTTCAAATGAAATATGTTACCTTTTGTATGTGTACCGGTCGCAATCTCCTAGCCATATCTGTTAATGATTTTGCATTTTCCATCCTTGAATTGTAATTGAAATCCCTTATCTACCAATTGTCCTACACTCAAAATATTATGCTTCAAACCTTCAACATAATAAACATTGCAGTATTGTTCTTACCATCTAATGATATAGTTCCTTTTCCCTTGATCATTCATGCCTTTCCATCTCCAAATCTAAATAGTCCGTCGTGAAATTCTTGGAAAGACAGAAACTTCCCTTTATCTCTAATTATATGATGTGAACAACCACTGTCAATTACCCATTCATCCTTGTCCTCAATTTTAGCAACAAGTTCCTTCTTCTTAGGTACATTCTCTTCCAGTGTTGGATAATCTTCCTTGATAGCCAAGAATAACCATTCCTTCCCATTGTCGGATCCACTAGCAGAGTCTTCTGCTGGTTCATCATCTAAATCAGTAATACCTTCCTCATCCACTATGTAGCATTATTTGTCTCTATTTTTCTTGAATCTATACTTGTGATATACAAGGTTAGGCTTAAATGATCTTTTAACTCTTTCTTCAAATCTTGAAATCCTTTCAGGACATCTAGATGCAAAATGACCAATCTTATTACATGCAAAACATTTAAAATGTGCTTTTCCTTCATACTTACTTCCTACCGATCCTTTCGATACTCTTCTAGCAAATAGTGCTTCAAGTTTCTCAAGCTCATCATCTTCTCTCTTCATATCTTCTAATTATTTTGCATATAAATCTTTCTAGTCTTGCTTACCGATTGTAGATGTAGATGCATGAAATGCATGTTCAGTCTTCAGAGCTCCAAAAGGTCCAAATTCCTCCAACTCAAAACCAGATAGTTTCCCAACCAAAGTATCTATGTTGAAAGATGTATTAGCCATTATTCTCAACTCATTGATAGATGTAGCCTTCATTTTGTAAGTCGGTGGTAGGGCTCTTAGGACTTTAGAAACAATGTCATCTTTGCTCATAGTTCAACCACAACATTGAATTCCCATAACAGTCTCATTTACCCTTTCCATGAATGCAGTAATCCTTTCATGTTATTCCATCTTCAGCTTTTCATATCTCACCTGGTAACTATCAAGTTTAGAAATCTTCATTATAGGATCACCTTCATTAAGAGTCTGCAACTTATCCCATATAGCCTTTCTAGATGATTTGTCTGTTAATCCCATTATTTGCTAATCAAAAAGTGCACATAAGAGGGCTTCTCTTTCTCTACAATCATTCTCAATCTCCTTGTCTAGGTTTTTCGGAGGAGGATTGTCAGATCCCAGATTATAGGGTGTGACACCATTCTATGTGATCTCCCAAATCTCTTTGCCAAGACATATCAGATGAGTCTCCATCCGAATCTTCCATACTATGTAATTTGTTCCTTCAAGCCTCGGTATATCCCTTCAAAAGATAGCTCTAGAAGAACTGGATGAACTTGAACTGTTAGTCGCCATAGGATCTTTCTCAAGTGGTTACTCTTTCTGCAAAGAGGACCAACACTCTGATACCAATTGTTAGACAATTCAAATAACCAGAAGACAACTAAGATGGGGGGGTGAATCAATTGTCATAGATTACCAGAAGCATTAGCAATTAAAACTTTAATATCGGAACCAAAAATGTTAAAATACTGGAATATCAGTTAATCCAATTAAGCATAAACAATAATCATAGAATAAATACCATCCACACAACACCAAGATATGTACGTGGAAAACTCGATAAAGGTAAAAACCATGGAGAGAAGCCTACCCATGGTCAGATAATACTTCTGCAGTAAGTATGTTAATTACAATGAAGGGGCCTGCACTTGCAGGAAGGCCAACAACCTAGATCACACTTGTTATCACAAAAGGAGCCTCACTGACTGCATATAAATCCATACTACAATCTGGAGAAGTTTTGAACTGCAAAAGATATCATCTCCTATGCCTGAGTATAGTTCTGGTTAAGCTCAATACCGGAGGACTAAATCCTCTTACACAAACTCAGTTCGATCTCCAATGATCGACTAACTCCTCTGCTTGAATGATATTACATTATTCACACATTACATTCCTTGACCATGACCTCTTACATTAACCATGATGATCTACAATGAGATCTTACATCTTATTTATACAAACCCTCAAATATAAACAATCAGGTCAACCACTAGACAATAAACCAATTACATAATTACAAACCATGTCGGTCTTAGACCAAACAAATAACATCCAACACATAAGACATCTCGGAAATACAACAATAGGTCCTATCTACATGTTACATTAATGTCGGTCCATAACCTAGATCAACCAGGACCAAGTATAGGTCCACACACTTCAACAATGATCTCCAAATGCCAAGTCTCAAACTAGAAACCAATCTTCTAAGCAAGTAGGATAGCATCCAATCTCCAAACCAAAACCAATTTACCAAGTATTAGTATAAGCATTATGAACAAGCCAATTCCATTATCAGATTATACCGAAGTCTACTGGATCATGTCGGATCCAAGTTAACAAAAAACCACTCAACCTACTGGGACCAAAAGGGTGCCAATAAAGCATCCAAACAACTAGTGTTGGCATCAATGACAAAACATCAATGAAACACATAATCAATTCCACTAAATGGCCAACAACTACGAATGGGTGATTATGATGTTAATGATAAAATGGATGATTACTAAAGTGACACAATGAATTTAATCAAAAAGTGGATTTCTAGACAAACCAATAGAATGAATCTACTACAAAATTAGATGATTTGATTGAAAGGGAGGTGTAGACACCTAAAAATGTCTCATTGATTATGTACTAATTATTCATCTAAATTAGTTAAATAATTTTTTAATTTTTTAATTAAACTAATTAATCTTATTCTTCTAAATTCATATTTCTTCATCATCTTACTAATTATTTCAATTTCTATTCTATCCTAATCAATTAATCATTTAAACCATTTTCTTAATATTAATTAAAGATTTATTATTTAATTAATTGTGATTTTAATCCTTTAATTTAAATAATCTTTATTATTTAATTAAAGTCAATTTCTAAATAATTAAATAGTTTCTTTAAATTATTTAATTAACTAATTTATTCTTCTAATTCCAATTACAAACCCCCAAATTTTAATTTCGTTTAATTTCATTTAATTTTATATTTCTTCTAATTTAATTTAATTTAATTTCATTAATTCTTCTAATTTCGTTTAATTTCATTAATTCTCCAAAATCAAATTCAAATTCATATTTCTTCTAGATTCATCTAATTCAAATACATGTCCATGATTTCAAAAATCAAATTGAAAATCAAAGTCAAGTTCTAAATTTATTCAAATAACAAATTGAATTAAAATAGATTCAATATTTGAATTATATCTCATGCAAACATTAAATTCAAAATCAAAGTTAAAGTTCAAGCACATGCTAAATTAATTAATTCAATTAATTAATTAATTAATTCATTATCTTTCCAACTCTATTTCTATCTTCCACTTTGCTTTTTTTCTAAAAAGCTTTCAATTTGTTAATTATTCCATTTATTTTAATTGATTATTTCAATTAATTGTTAATTAAGCCATGTCTTTAATCTCCTCCAATGATTCTTTTTCATCTTTCAATCAGTTTTTTTCTCAATCAACTAACTTAATTAATAGTTCAATCATTATGTTTCACCTGCAAATCAACAGTTCAACTATCAATCAGCATGTGAGCTCACCTGAATTCCACCTCTTGATCAATCTCTTCCACCTCTCAATCAATCCTCTCCAATAATATATAAATTCAGCATTCAATCTCCATTTTCAATAATCACGAACTTTTAATCTTTGGGTCATTTACATTATTACTTTGCTTTGCATTATTTCATTGGTTTATTTACGATTCTTTGATTAGATAAGGATTTGTGATTTCCCTTTGATTCTAGTTAAGTAATGATAAATTTCAAGTATGACATTTTGGTAAACCCAGCGTGAACATCAACTAATTAACCCTCTTTGTTTTCTATGTGATTTTGCAGGATCGTATGGATTTACAATTTTTTTTGCAGGTTTTGTTCTAATTTCAAAAGTAGAATCAAACATCACGCAATTGCACAGACAGAATCACACAATCGCATAGACAAAATTACGCATTTGACTTGTCAGGGTCATGCATTCATGCTGACACCTCGACACATTCGCCTAGACAAGATTTTGCATTTGTAGTTAAAATTTAAGGTTTTTTGTTTATTGTGTTTTTCTGAGTTTCAATTCTCTTTTATGTCCAGTTCGTCATTCAATTTTGTGAATCTAAAGCTTTTATCTGTGTATGATTCTTTACATATATGGTATCTAATGGCTACAAAGGTAAAATTTAGGATTTCAGGTTCTAGAGCAAGAACAATGAAAAGAAGACAACATAAGGAGTTTCATAGATCATTAAAGGTTGAGCTACAAGAAAATGATCAAATCTACAAAGCTGCCTGTTATCTTTTTTGGTTGATTGTTCTCGGTTACATACATAAATATCATACTATTCAAGGAACCTCCTTGAGATTTTAAATTTTTTGCTGATATAGGCTAATTGATGTTTTTGTAGGTTTTGGGTAAAAGTTATGCTTCTTGATAGGTTTAATTAATTGTCTATTTGACTATCAAGCATTCACCCTGTCAGTTTCACACATTCACTCTGTTAGTTTTACACATTCACTCAGTTGCCATAATGCAAACACCTAGACATTATTATGCATTCGCTCTATTAGAATCACACATTCATTTGATAAATAGTTTGTCTTTTTATTTTCAGGTTTTTCTGTGTGTTTTCTGGTTACTGATTCCCTGTTCACAACATGTGGCGAAATTATAGAGAAGGCTTGATCATTCTAGATTATTTTGGAAACCACTAACAATTTTATTGCAAGATCCTTTAGGGTTAAATCACTTTTGGATTTTGGGTTTAAAATTGACATGCATGCTTTAACACTTCATCTTGGTGCTTAAAACAAATCTAGTTAAAATTGACATACATGATTTCACACTTCATCTTGGTTCTTGAAACAAATCTAGTTAAAATTGACATGCATGCTTTCACACTTTGTATTGGTGCTTAAAACAAATCTAGTTAAAATTGACATGCATGATCTCACACTTCAACTTGGTGCTTAAAATTCATCTTGGGATTTAAAATTGACAAGCATGATTTCAAACTTTAATTTGGTTTTTAAAATAGACATGCACATGCGTATCTCACACCTTAGTTTGAGGGCTTTAAAATGAACGTGAATTTGTCTTATGATTAGAATAAATCGCACATTGCGATATTTAAGGGAAAAAAAATTGTGACTTGGGTGGACCTATTGTTGCATTAAGTACCTTTCCAACCGCCTTCGGGGTCTTGGGAGAGAGGGAAAGGTGATAACGACACCCACTTTTCCTTTTCAGTGGTGAAGGGTATCTTTGATTAGGGATTTCATCACCCCATAGAGGTACTTCAAATTGGCATGCATTGGGGATATCATCTCTCCCTGTGTACTCTCGAGCAGGTTTTTCAAGCCGCTATATAAATATATTGGTCAGACTGATAGAGTGTTGAGTGAATTTGATGTATGTGGGGACCTTCCCTGCATTGATAAGCTTAACTAAATCCTTAAGTGGATTTCTCTGAGAATCCGTCATTGGATTGGGATCCCTCAAAACTTACAATAAGAACCAACTTAGTAGCCCAAATACCACATTCATTGATTTCAAGAGTGCAGATCGTACCCCATAGATATCATTCATGTACCTTGCATTATGAGACATAAATCCCTCGGTGATAAGATCTTTATATCTTCAGGGTAAGAGAGACTGGCATGCTCGAGAAGTGTGTGTCATGGAGTGGAGCCAGTGTTGCTAGACTCTCTAGCTGTTCAACTTGTTTTGGTATTTTATTGTAAGGGCCTCTTTGAATGTTTTCCACTTTCCACCCTAAGATTGTCTTCTGTGTTTTTTTGTGTATCATTGTGCTCAACTAATATTGAGTCAATATTTGGGCTATTTCAGGCCCTACCTTGCATAGCTCTGAATTCTTATATTTTGTCAGAACATAGTTCATCTAGTTATACTTATCTTTAGACAATGTTGTCAAAATTGAAAAACAAACTTGTCCTACAAACAAAGTTTCTTGAAATAGAGTTTATCTTCAAACACCAAACAATCCAAAAAAGTCCAAAATTTTACATACTTATGACCATATATTCTCTTTGAGTCCTTAGGATTTGTATAAGTCCTTGCAAAGTCCTTATTATTGTCCTTATTATACTCCTAATTCATGTCCTTGCTTTTCATAAGTCCTTACATATTCCTCATTGTCGTCCTTATTATAGTCCTCATTTATGTCCTTACTTTGCATAAGTCTTTGCATATTCCTCATTATCATCCTTATTACAGACCTCATTTACATCATAATCTTCGCATATAATCCTTGCATAGTTGTCATAATCCTCACATAAGTCCTTGCATAGTTGTCATAATCCTCACATAAGTCCTTGCACAGTCGTCATAATCTTTGCATAAGTCCTTGCACAGTCGTCATAATCCATGTTTTAGTCTTTGCATAGTCTTCATCCTCATAAGACATAAATTCAAACCATTATCTTCATTTTACATTATCTTCAAAATTAGGTTGTTCCCTAGTCCAAGTCCAAAGTTGCATTTTTGTTCTTTAGGGTTTCATCTTGTCATTCCTTAATCCAATTTCTCGAAAAAAAAATCAAAAACATAGGTCACATTTGTCCATTTTCTAAATTCTCAAAATCCAAAAAAAAGGGTTACAAGTTTTCATCCCTTAGTTGCATTTCATTTCATCCCTAAACTTATAAAATCCAGCAAATATGGCATATAGTGCAATGGTTGAAACAAGCTCTCAAACTTCTAGGAAACAACATTACCCTTATCAAACTTCCAACTTTCATGGGACTATGTTATTGCAACAAAACAATCAATCATCTCAATCCAACATATACATGTCCCAAAATGTGCATCAAACTTATCAAGAACAAACAAGTGTCATACCTATTTCTCCATCACTTGATGAGAAACTATCTCAAGAAATAGAGATCTTGGAACAAAAGGTTAAAAAAGTGAAGATAGTAGATCCTATATGTTCAAACTATTTTAAAAATTTGAACGTCCTAATACAAACTTAGAGCCAGTTGATGTGCAAGTTCTTATTATGCAATCATACATACCAGCTATTGTAATGCCCTGCCAAGAAACCCCGAAGGGATGAGGCTAAAACTCAAGAATAAAATGCAAATATTTTTTTTTTAAAGAGTTTTAAACACAACATAATGATATAATGAGTTATCATAAGATCAGATAACACAACGAAAGACTTAACTAACACCTAAAGGGTTTCCCAATGTGATTACTTAATGCCACACTTAACTCAACTCATGCTAATTAATCCAATTAAGCTGATTAACTTAATTACAAGTTATTACTTTAAACAAGGATATAATTCGTTCAATATATTAAAATTATAGATAACATGATGAGTTCATCCATTACGGTTGAAAATATAGATAACATGATGAGTTCATCCATTAAGGTTATAAATATGGCTAACATGATGAAGTTCACCCATTAAAGTTAAAATATAGATAACATGATGAAGTTCATCCATTAAAGTTAAAAATATAGACATCATGATTAAGCTCATCCATTACAAATTTAACCATACATTTCACCCAAACTTTCATTAAAACATAAGTCATGCATCTAATTCATTACATACTTTAATTTTATTATAAACTATTGAATACTTTCCAAGCATACTTTAAATGCACTATCAATAAATGAATACATTCCATTATTCAAAATTTACATTCTTCGTGATCCTGATTACTACATTAATGAGATGACTACATACGTGCATTTACGATTAACTTCATCTAATCCACATTACACATTTTAACATAATATCATCCATACATGCTAAATTAAAGAGGAAACAAAAGGACATAAACACCACATAACACCGAAATGATATCGGAGTTCACCCCTAGTGGGCTACATCTCTAGGTCTTCTCAACTACAATACCCCTCTAATAAAATAGTAGGGTGTAGAATACATAAAGTTCACATCATTTACATCTTGCCATCAAGGCATACTTAAATCAATAATACATACGATCACATCGGCCATTAAATACAAGAATCATCCTTGAATAGGAAAAGGATCCAACTGAACATAATAAGAAACAAATACAAAAATTGACTGGTGGATCCACGAAACTAAGTCTTCGCAACCCATGGTCTAACATAGATATCAGGTTCTCACAAGGGCAAAAACAACAGGGCATGACCGGATACAACACCAACACATGAAAATAGTAAATACTCAAGATCAAGGGCATAAATATGTACCCAAATCAACATGCGACAATATTCAACATTCACCATCAAAGAATCGCCATTTCTTAAGTAAATGCGAGTATAGAAAATTAAACATGCATAGGCATAGATTGGAAAAGACATTCTTCTTTCCTATTGTTTACACATAACAATCGACCCACTTTTCTAAAGGATCTAAGTTTGATTGTGGTTAGTCTACCTTACCTAGGTACAATCGTTCATGGTTTACTAACTCACTAAAGTTCATTGCATCACACAATAATTTAAATACTTCATCATGAGTTTTAAAACCAAATTCACATGAATATAATTAAATAAACATTAGCCAACTAAATATGATATTTATTCTTCAAATAAAACAACATTCCCATACTGGTTCGAAGACAATTTCCCCAAATTCATTTTTCCCAAAACCAAGTTACACTTTTCAGATCAAGAAAATATATATTTAAAGAAACCAAAAATAGATCAACATTTCCCAAATTAACCAACTATTTCCTTGCGTATATTTAAACAAATATACAAATATAAGATATTAATTAGTATATATATATCTCAAACTATATATACCTTAAATAATAATTTTCAGCAATTAGTATATATTTAGAAAAATATATATTAATTAACAAAAATAGGCTTTGAATATTATTTAATGACTAAATTTAATAATAATTAAAGCTTTGTTTAAAAACATTATTATTATATTATTATAATTTTTTTTTTTATAAAAAAAAAATAATATGCAAAACCCATACAAGGCGGGGGGTACCCATTTGGACATCCACGTGGGCCCCTTGGTAGCCCATGCTACCATTGGTAGCGCTGGTACCAAATGGTAGCAAGCTGCTACCAAATGGTAGCAGTCGCTACCTCTAGTAGCCTGCTACCTGCCCGCATGGTGGGGATTTTCCCAGCCACGTGGGATTAATTCATTTATTTTATTTTATTTTTTATATATATTTTTTTCCTTTTTTTTTTTTTTTTTAATTTATAAAAATCAATAAAACTATACCCCAGTTTCTAGGTATGCTCAGACCCAGAAAATTTTGCAGTCTCTGGGACAATATTCTGAGAATCAATTTCCAGAATATGAATGGTCACTTTAAAAACCCAAATATATTTCTATAAATAATAATAAAAAAAAAAAATTTAAACAAAAGACAACACTCAGAATTATTTTTTTCCTGAGAACTAACTCTGGAAGTACTTTCCATAATTTAAACAAAAGATTTACACATATCTATGCACACATTTTTTTATTTTATAATTTCAAATAGAACCCCCAAATAAAATAGGCTGGGAATTTATTTTTTCCTAAGAACAAACTCTGGAAGTATTTTCCAGAATTAAGATCTACACATATCTATGCACACATTCTTTTATTTTATAATTTCAAATAGAACCCCCAAATAAAATAGACTCAGATTTTTTTTTCCTGAAAACAAACTCTGGAAGTATTTTCCAGAATTTAAACAAAAGATTTACACATATCTATGCACACATTTTTATTTTATAATTTCAAACAGAACCCCCAAATAAAATAGACTCAAAATTTTTCTGAGATAAAACAGAGAATGGATCCAGTATTTTTTTTTTAAAGCATCATTTCTTTCCCAACTAGAAGAAATGGATTTGCATCCATGAAACAAAAGGGTTCAAAGCTAAATTAATTTCTCACTTCATATCCAAAATGAAAGAGCTTTCTAAAAGAAAAAGGCAGCCACACACACAGGAAGCTCCTTAAATTCAGACAAATTCAACAAAAAATGCAGGCTTAACCAAAATTCGAACCTTGAATGCTATCCTGGAGGTGTTGAAGAAGAGCCCAACCTGCAAGCTCCAGATAAATTCTTCTTCCTCCAAAAATATTTTCCCAGAAACATTTTCCAAAATGTCTCTCCCCCAAAAATTTTCCAAAAATCATCTCCCAAAAATATTTTCAAACCTAGGTTAAATGGGAGAATGTTTTACCTAATCTTACATTTAGGATTTAAAATACTTTCTTTTAAATAAAATAAAAAATCATTCTTTTCAAACTATTCAAATATTCTAAACTTGCTTTTCTAATTGGAAAAATAAAAAATGCTTTCTCTTCCTCATTTAATTTCTAATTTTCTCAATATTAACAAAACTAACATTTATATTTCAAAATATTAATGAGGGTAAAATATTTTTAATTAAAATAAGATCCCAAAATCAATCTTTCACACTATATATATATATATATATATATATATATATATATATATATATATATATATATATATATATATATATATATATATATATATATATTAATATTACTTGCTTTTATAATTAAAATTGCTTTTATTATATAATTGAAATCAACCTTTCTATTTTTTTATTTTTATTTTTTAAAATGTCCAAGAAATTAAGTTAATTCTATTTCAAATAAATTTAAATCTTTCCTTTCCAAAAGCATAAATAGAATAAATTTATCATTTAAAATTAACCATTAAATTGAACTTGCTACAAACATGAATAGAGCAATTTTTAATTAATGATTAATCACATAAAAGAAACCTATTTAATTTAGTTCCTTAATTTAAAATTTGTAAACACACATTAAATCAAATTAAATACTTAGGATTAAATACTCAATTTTACCACATGTAAAGCACGCAACCAAGAAAGCCAACCAGATACACGACCCGCAAGCCCAAACAAAAAGGGAAACCAATGGATGACTGATGACACTAACTTGAGCATGACTAGGATACAATGAGGGTTTTGTGACCACCTAATCCAAACTCTAAGGACCAAAGAGGTAAACTCAAACCTTGCACCTAGGTGGTACTATACCTGCAATCTCCTACAACCATGAGTCACACAAGCGTGCGCACACACACACACACACACACACACACACATATAATGAAAGTGTTAGCCCGAGATTAATAACATGAATCAGGAGAACAAATAAACTTACATAAAAATCAATGCGAAAGAACATTAATAGGTACGCACAATAATCATAATATCTTACTACAATAGTGCATAATGGTAAATCAACCACCCAAGAATGTCACACATAAAAAAGTCAACCAAGGTCAAACCAGTTTTACAAAGCTGACTAGGGTAGGGGCACTACAGCTATTCTCACACAAATAAACATGAGAAATCAATATCAACAACAAACATATCCAACAATGTAAGTCCAACAACCAATACAACAAACAACACCACAAATTATGCAAGCAAGTCAACCACTACCAAGGTCACACACAATTATATAGTCAATTTTGCCTTCAGTCACATCACATGTCTTTGAATATCCTCCTATGTCTTTAAATACACCACCAAGGGTGTCCCAAATGAATGCAAGTGTATTTACAAACATGTCATCATTTGGAAATCAATCAAACATGGTCAATGTGTCACCTATCATTCGAAAAGGTCATTTGTCCATGTCTAGCAATGGATCTTCCCACCAAGACTTTGCACCTCAAGTAGCTTCCATATCTTCCACCATTTCCTCATACCCCGAAGTCACACAAGAATAGTCCACACCATCTTTATCTAATAATGCAACCTCCCAAGGGGTATCCATAATACAAATCCAATCTAATCCAAATCACGATGCTACCCCTTTTCATGCTTTAGAAATTCAAGATCCAATGCCATCATATATTCCATTTCCAAGAAAACCTAGTTCAAAGAGCCTCATTCAAAATCCTTTCTCATTAGGCCAATGTGTTGAAACATTGCAAGAATCTCACATGCATATCCAAACTCCTTCCCCATGTTAAGAGGATAATCCAAAATCAGAAGAAATGAGTCCTGAAACAAATAAAGATCAAGAACAAACCCTTCCATCCTATCCATTTTTTGATCAAGATCCCACCGACCAAGAATCTTATGATGATCCCCTCACTCTTTTCTATTCCATTAATAATGATAGCCTTTTATCTGAAGAACAAAATGTCCTTTCAATCCCCATCCAACATCCACCTCCTAAGAAAGATCAAGACATCCCTTCCATCCTTCCTAATAATCCCTTTCCAAGTCAAGATCAAAGTATTCCTTCACCTTCATGTCCTAGGCAAGATCCCATTCTTTCTCCAAATCCTGATCAAGATCCACCCATCCATTCATCT
Source organism: Cryptomeria japonica (assembly GCF_030272615.1). Lineage (NCBI taxonomy): Eukaryota > Viridiplantae > Streptophyta > Pinopsida > Cupressales > Cupressaceae > Cryptomeria > Cryptomeria japonica. Next base: position 548,389,712 of record NC_081414.1, on the reverse strand, counting down.
CCATGCCATAATCCTCCATGTTCCTCACAAGATTCCCTCTCAAATGAACTTACTATTTCTCCTAGCCCCCCTCATGATCCCAATCCCTCTACACAAGTTTTTCATGAACTCCTTATCAATGAAATCACCAACCCTAATCATACTACAGAGAAAAATTTATCAGTGATTATATGTGTTCTATTTTCACATGCCAATGTGGTCACAACTTTGGAACCAAAATCTATTTGCCTCATACACCCATACTTTGGAGATTGGGGGCAAGAGGATCTACCTTAATTAGATTGCTTTGAAAATGATAAGGCTATAGCTGAATTCATGGGATCCAGAGCTGGATTTCCCTCTAATGATCTACAAAATCCAAAAACTAAGGAAATCAACATTGGAAATGCTAAACATGTACACTCAACTGAGTCCTTATATCCTATTTAAAAAGACTTCTTTATACAACTCTTGAAACAAAGACCAATGAAATACCTACACAGAACTCCCTGACCCTATGAACGACATCCACCTTAAAAGATAGTATATCTAAGGGCTAGGTTAGTATAGGTTTTATTTTCTGCATTGCATATCATTTTATTAAAAATCATTACATCGCATATAGTTTCTTTTTTAAATACATTGCATTCACAAAGTTTCTGCATTAGCATATATCAACATCAATAAAACAAGGCAATTGCCCAAGTTTATCATTTGTTTGCATTTAAGAGAAACAAGGGTCATCTCCTTTCTTAGATATTCAGACATGAAGTCTTTGAGAACCTAAGGTCATTCATTTTCAACATTACCTTGTGATGATGATTTACTTATGGTTGGGTAGTAATTTCACTATTTGAGACTTGTTAACTCAAATATATTAATTTCTATATCTCAAACACATTAACAAAATCTCTAATTCATTTGAGACACCTAGTTGATCATATGAATAGTGAAAAATCTAAAATCCTACTTTAGTGTCATTGTAACTATCACACCAAAGTAGGTTTCATTACTTATAAGTCAAGGCAAGAAAATAAAAAAGAAAAAGTTCTATGCTAAATATCCATCTCAAGGTAAAAGATAAATGATATATAATTGAAATATCATGCATACAAGTGCAACAAAAAGCTTGACTATGGGAACATGCGAGTAACTCCATCAGGGCTATGGACACTTGCTGACAATGGAGCAATATTTGAGAGATTACAATCTATAACCTCATTGGAGCTCTAAAATCTTGCTGGCAGCAAGGCTCTATTAGGGATTCTTTTGAGGTTAGAATAATCCATTTAGTTAGTCATATAGGATGCTAAGGATCTTTAGTGAACACAAGAGTAGGAATTAACTTATTTGCACACACATGGACAAAACAAGATCAAAGTTTCAAGAACCAATAGGGAAGTTTTCCGTGTCTCCATTTCTAAATCCTAGTTACTAAGTGTGTTAATTTGGATGTTCCAATGGACCTTAAGGATTGATTGACTGCTTATCTATGAAATGTTTTCTACCTCTAGTTCAATTGGTGTATTACAAAATGCTAAACAAACACAATCATCCTTGTTCGTATAGGAAATGCATCTTCATCATGCATATTACATTAACATAGGTGATGTAAAAAATTCATTGTCTCCACATGCATTCTCCAGATCATCATGTCATATATGTCAACATACTGGGGGCATAGCTAAAATAATCCTAAAAATCATATAAAGTCCTGAAAATATGCAAAACAAATCATATAAAATCCTGAAAAAATCCAAAAATAGTAAAAACATAAAAATACCAAAAACATTGAAAAGCACAAAATCCTAAAAATCATATATCAATCCGCAAAATCCAAAAACAATAAAAAAATATATCAAAAAACTTGTAGTAAAATGTCTTGCAAGAATCAAACACCCTAGCAGATATCCAAGAAACACTTCACATGAAGTTAACAAAGGATACTGTAGGTCCCAGGGACAACAGAGAGGGGGGGGGGTGAATCAGTTGTCTAATAAATTTAAATCAAAATCTTAATAACCAACTTATTGCTTAATATCGGTAAGACAGCTAATTGTGTCGGTAAACAGTGTTAACAGGAAATGTTGTACCGGTAAGAATTAATGCATGAAACATAAGCACAAAGTCAACCACAACACATGACACAAATATTTGTACGTGGAAACCCTGTAAGGGGAAAAACCACGGTGGGAAACCTTACCCACAATTAGATGATACTACTGCAGATAGTAAGTGTACAAGAGGGGTCTGCACATGTAGAAAGGCCAACAGCCTAGAGCTCACTGCTCAAACACAAATGGGAGTCACACTGACTACAGATGGATGGTTAAATCCAATGAGAATGTACTGCACAAAATAGCATCTTCATATACTGGATTCAATACCGGTGTAATACTGATATGCTTCTACAAAATCCTAGCTTCACCTTCAAATGATGTCTTCATGTATATCTCTACTTAATCTCACATATACCTTCTTATAATTCTTTTTCGCATTCCACACTTGATCTTACAAATAAGATCTTACATTTTTACCATACCCTAAGACCAATTTTAGTAGGTCAGGTCTACAAGATATTACAATAAAACATTTTACAAATAATACAATAACTGATGCAATAACCGATTGAACATGTTGGCTTAATGCATTTACAACAATAATAAATCATCTCCATAGCATGCCATGCTGATCTAGAAAAGATAAATCTATCGGTGTAACCCTAGATAACCTGGACCTATTTGCCGGTGAAAGCAAATATGCAAATAAGAATATACCAATGATATTACTTCAAGGAAAAGTGTCCACATGATGTCTTCGACATTACCAAGTGTCTTCCATGTCATTGCAGGTACCGGTGAACATTATATCCTGTCGGTTAACTATATACCAGTGATTGTTGAATAGTTTACCGATTGTCGGTGAATGTTGCTGGATTTCCAAAGTAGGTGTGTTAGCAGGTGTTGACATCAATGACAAAACCATACCAAAATACCAACAATCTCCCCCTTTGGTATTGATGGCAACACAAGATGGAAAAACCATCAACGTGCCAAAATAGAAATGCCAAATACAAAAACCAATTCTCCCCCTGGGAGTAATATGTGTTTACCCAAAGATTTATTTTCAATAACAATCTCTCATACCAATCTCTCTTCAAAAAGATAATGTATTTTTCCATATATCTCTCCCCAAAGTTTTTCCATATATCTCTCCCCCTTTGACATCAAATGCCAAAGTCACAAAAAGGTCAAGTTCATACAAAATACCAATCAATTCAATATACCAACTACTCCCCCTAAGAAGTAGCTTCCTCATCAAATATCGAAATAAAAGATTTATCCATTTAATTCTATCGGTTGATGACAATCATCAACTGTCTAAGTCTCTACTGGTGGAGGTAGGACTCCGAGCTGATCTCTGAGATACTCAAAAGTTTCCTTAGGCAAAGGTTTTGTAAAAATATCTGCAAGCTGTTCTTTAGTATTCACATAAACTAGTTTTATTTCTTTTTCTTCAACTTTTTCCCTTAGAAAATTCAGTTTGATAGAAACATGTTTTGTTTTAGAATGTAATACTGGATTCTTAGATATATCAATTGTTGCAGTGTTATCACAATATATAGTAATAGGTTCCTTGCATTTTACCTTTATGTCTTTCAACATTTGCTTAAGCCAAAGTACCTATGTATAGTTTGTTGCTACTGCAACATATTCTGATTCTGCTGTTGATAAAGATGTACAACTCTGTTTCTTACTTAACCAAGAAACTAATCTCTTTCCAAGAAAGAATGCTCCTCTAGTGGTGCTCTTTCTATCATCCACATCTCCTGCCCAATTTTCATCTGTGTATGCATATAGATCAAAATTTTCATCTTTAGGATACCATAATCCAAGATTTGTTGTGCCTTGTAAGTACCGAAAAATCCTTTTTACTGTTGATTCATGATTTTCCTTGGGATTACTCTGAAATCTAGAAACTATACATACTGCATTCATAATATCAGGTCTGGTTTGTGTCAAATACAGTAAACCTCCTATCATAGATTTGTATCTAGTTGGATTAATAGGTGTAGATTCATCCCTTTGAGATAATTTGTCATTTGTAGTCATAGGTGTGCTTACCGGTTTAGAGTTCTCCATCCCAAATTTCTTGAGTAGTTCTTTCAAGTACTTAGATTGACTCAAAAATATGCCTTTATCAGTCTGTAAAATCTGCAATCCTAAAAAGAATTTTATTTCTCCAATCATAGACATTTCAAATTCATTCTGCATTTTAAGAGAAAATTCTTTGCATAATCCATCTTCTCCTCCAAAGATTATATCATCAACAAATACTTCCATAATCAAAATGTCATCATTAGTTACTCTGTAACATAAATTGCTATCTGCATTTCCTTTAGTAAAACCAATTTTTAAGAGATACTTATCCAATCTTGCATACCAAGCTCTTGGAGCTTGTTTTAGTCCATACAGAGCTTTTCTTAATCTGCAAACCATATCATTGTTATCTGTCAAATAAAATCCATTAGGTTGTTCAATAGAAACTTCTTCTTCAAGATCTCCATTCAAAAATGCACATTTAATATCCATTTGATAAACTTTGTAATCCTTGTGAGCTGCAAAGGCTAAGAATAGCCTAACTGCTTCAATTCTGGCTACCGGTGCAAAGGTTTCATTGTAATCAACTCCTTCTTTCTGAGAATATCCCTTACACACTAGTCTTGCTTTATTCCTAACAACCTTAGCATCTTCATTGAGTTTGTTTCTAAATACCTATTTGGTTCCAATTACATTTTTATTTTCAGGTCGGGGAACTAATGTCCAAATATTATTTTTCTCAATTTGTCCTAATTCTTCTTCCATAGCTTTAATCCAAAATTTATCTTCACATGCCTCATTGATAGATAATGGTTCAATTTGAGAAATAAGACATACCTCTTCATTTTCCAATCTTCCTCTTGTCATGACTCCTTTAAATTTGCTTCCAATTATCTGATCTTCAGAATGTTTCAGTCTTACATACTGGGGTGTCTTAGTCTGTTGTTGTTCTTCAATTACTGTGGTATCCTCTGATGATACTGGAGTAACTGGGTCATCATTCTGTACCGGTGGATTTACTGTTGGTTCATTTGTCATAATTTCTATTACTGGTTCAGAGTCTATATACCTTGAAGTTCCTCTGAATTGTTCATCAATCTTTACATTTGTACTCTCAACAATTTTCTATAATCTTTTATTAAAACATCTATAAGCTTTACTCTTAGATGAATAACCAAGAAATATTCCTTCATCACTTCTAGGATCAAACTTGCCAATATACTCATCTCTTCTAATATAACATTTACTTCCAAAAATTCTGAAATATTTAAGAGTAGGAGTATTACCAAACCATAGTTCATGAGGGGTCTTACCGGTTTCGCCTTTGATGTGAACTTTGTTGAATGTATAGACAGCAGTGCTTACTGCCTCTCTCCAGTACACATGTGGTAGATTTGCTTCTAATAACATACTTCTTGCTGCATCCAAAATAGTTTTTTTTTTCCTTTCAACAACTCCATTCTGTTGTGGTGTCCAAGGTGCTAATAACTGTCTTTTGATTCCATTCACTTCACAGAATGTATTAAAATATCTAGATGTGAATTCTCCTCCTTGATCTGATCTTAAACATTTAATTTTCTTACCAGTTTCATTTTCAACCATTGCTTTGAATAGTTTGAACTTCCCAAGTGCTTCTGATTTTTCCCTAAGAAAAGTAACCCAACACATTCTAGAATAATCATCAATAATTAGCATGAAATATCTATCACCTTGTAAGCTTTTAGTTCTAGCTGGACCACATAAATCAATGTGAATTAAATCAAGGGCATTATTGGATTTTTCTGGAATACTTTTGAAACTAGCTCTAACCTGTTTTCCAAATTGACATTCCTTGCAAATTGTATTCTGAGGTTTCAGAATTTCAGGTAGATCTCTAATTGCCTTAGAAGTACTAATTTTTACCATGCAATCAAAATTTACATGACATAGTCTTTTATGCCATAGCCAACTTTCATCTATATGAGCAATTAAGCATGCCTTTTCACTGTTATTCAAATGAAAGATATTACCTCTAGTCTGATTACCGGTTGCAATTTCCAAACCAGTTCTATTCATGATTTTGCATTTTCCATTTTTAAATTGTAACTGAAAACCTTTCTCAACTAATTGACCAACACTTAAAAGATTATGTTTTAATCCTTCAACATAGTAAACATTGTCAGTGTTATGTTTACCATTAAGAGATATTGAACCCTTACCTTTGATTGAACAGGCTTTGTCATCTCTGAATCTTACCAAACCTCCATTGTATTCTTGAAAGTTCAAGAATTTACCTTTGTCTCCAGTCATGTGATGTGAGCATCCGGAGTCAATAATCCATTCATCCTTTGATTCAACTTTAGCTGCTAGGGCTTGTTCAACCGGTGGAGCAATAGGTACCGGTTGATCTTCTATTAAAGGCAACAAAGACCCATCGGTTGTCTGCTGGATCCTCATCAGAATCATCAGTCACACCTTCATCAGCAATGTAACAAGATTTATCTTTATTTTTCTTAAATCTGTATCTCTGATATTTAGGATTAGGTTTTTATGTTCTTCTAGCTTCTTCTCTTAGTCTAGCATGTCTATCAGGGCATCTTGAAGCCATATGACTAATCTTATTGCAATTGAAACATTTAAAGGGTGCTTTACCTTCATACTTACTTCCAATTGGACCTTTTGGCATTTTTCTTGCAAATAGTGCTTCAAGTTCTTCAAGCTCTTCAAGTTCTCTTCCATAAAAGGCTCTCTAGTCTGATTTGTCAAAAGATGGAGCAGATGATGTTGATGCTTTGAAGGCCAAATCAGTTTTTATAGCAATAGGACCAAATTCCTCTATTTCAAAAGCTGAAAGTTTTCCAATTAATGTATCCCTAGTTACTGATGTATTAGGCATTGTTCTCAACTCATTGATAGCAATAACCTTCATTTTATATGCCGGTGGCAAACCTCTTAAGATTTTTGAAACAATCTCATCTTCACTCAAGCTTCCTCCACAACATTTGATACCTAAAACAATTTCATTTACTCTTTCCATAAAAGTAGATATTCTTTCATCTTCTTCCATTTTCAGATGTTCATACCTGACTCGGAAGCTTTCAAGTTTTGCAATTTTTACTGTGGAATCACCTTCATTCAGTGTTTCCAAATGATCCCAAATAGCTTTTGTAGTAGATCTATCTGATAATCACATGATTTGTTGATCTGATAATGCGCTCAAAAGTGCTTCTCTTGCTTTGCAATCATTTTATTCATCTTTAGCTAGAGTAACAGGAGCAGGCTGACCAGCTATAGCAGTAGTATAACCATTCTTAGTAACTTCCCAGATGTCTTTACCAATGCAATTCAGATGTGTCTCCATTCTAATTTTCCATATTCCATAGTTGGTTCCATCAAGTTTAGGACTATCCTTCCTGAAATAATTAGTAGACATTGGATCTCCTCAAGTTCTTAAACTTCTGCAAAAGAGGACCAATGCTCTGATACCAATTGTAGGTCCCAGGGACAACTGAGAGGGGGGGGGTGAATCAGTTGTCAAATAAATTCAAATCAAAATCTTAATAACCAACTTATTGCTTAATACCGGTAAGACAGTTAATTGTGTCGGTAAACAGTGTTAACAGGAAATGTTGTACCAGTAAGAATTAATGCATGAAACATAAGCACAAAGTCAACCACAACACATGACACAAATATTTGTACGTGGAAACCCTGTAAGGGGAAAAACCACGGTGGGAAACCTTACCCACAATCAGATGATACTACTGCAGATAGTAAGTGTACAAGAGAAGTCTGCACATGCAGAAAGGCCAACAGCCTAGAGCTCACTGGTCAATCACAAATGGGAGTCACACTGACTACAGATGGATGGTTAAATCCAATGAGAATGTACTGCACAAAATAGCATCTTCATATACTGGATTCAATACCAGTGTAATGCTGATATGCTTCTACAAAATTCTAGCTTCACCTTCAAATGATGTCTTCGTGTATATCTCTGCTTAATCTCACATATACCTTCTTATAATTCTTTTTCGCATTCCTCACTTGATCTTACAAATAAGATCTTACATTTATACCATACCCTAAGACCAATTTTAGTAGGTCGGCTCTACAAGATATTACAATAAAACATTTTACAAATAATACAATAACCGATGCAATAACCGATTGAACATGTCGGCTTAATGCATTTACAACAATAATAAATCATCTCCATAGCGTGCCATGCTGATCTGGAAAAGATAAATCTATCGATGTAACCCTAGATAACCTGGACCTATTTGTCGATGAAAGCAAATATGCAAATAAGAATATACCAATGATATTACTTCAAGGAAAAGTGTCCACATGATGTCTTCGACATTACCAAGTGTCTTCCATGTCATTGTAGGTACCGGTGAACATTATATCCTGCCGGTTAACTATATACCAGTGATTGTTGAACAGTTTACTGATTGCCGGTGAATGTTGCTGGATCTCCAAAGTAGGTGTGTTAGCAGGTGTTGACATCAATGACAAAACCATACCAAAATACCAACAGATACAACTATCTTGTCAAACATCTGCAATCAACTGATCAAATTGTCTTCTTAATCGTATCATATCCATATCAAGTGATCATTATCTTTGCTTAAATAGAGATGGATACACTCGAAATTAGACTAATCAGTCTTAAATGGGGTTCACAACTTTCTGAGATCATACATTATCAGCCATCACATCAAGCAACTGAGAACGAAGACACAAATCAATATAGTTGCTAAATTTTGTTTGGGTCAGTCTTTATCTTTTATCATTTGGTGACAGATTATGTTCCTATGCTACTCAAGGATGTCCACAAGTGACTAGAGGAGCTATGATGGGCAATATATTTTTCTTTGTTTATTGTTTGTGGTGTGAACCAATGAAGTTCTGTTACATTTCTCTAGTAGGTGTCCGTGATAGGAGCATTCAACTTGTGAATGTCACACATACCTTGACCCCTAGCGTAATTCCCAGAATGGAGGGTTAACTCCTTGTCTGCTACATGTTTGTTTCTTCAATGAGATATGTTTACATCTTGGTTCCTTATACCCTGATATGCAAAGCTCCATTGTTACATAATAAGGCTCAGTGATGAATATATATTGCACTATGAATAAAGGCACAAAAGTTCATGAAAACAATCATCTTTATTTTCAATCTATCATCTCATATCAATCATCCTCAATTGCTTCTAATTCTCATCTTTCATTCTATTTCATTCTCTCATATTCTATCTCAATATCATCTTCACATCACCTATTTCTATCTCTAATCAACTAATTATTCTTCTATCTCACTTTATTCTTCTTTCAATAGATCATTTATACCTTTAATGCACAAACAATCTCTTGAGGGGGCATTACTTCCTAAGTGTCATGGGGGCATACTGGAGTAGGAAATTTTTTCATTCTATTTGAAACAACGTCATTTCGACATTGTCTCAAAGAGGGGAAAATGTAGACACCTAAAAAATGTCTCATTGATTATGTACTAATTATTCATCTAAATTAGTTAAATAATTCTTTAATTCTTTAATTAAACTAATTAATCTTTTTCTTCTAAATTCATATTTCTTCATCATCTTACTAATTATTTCAATTTCTATTCTATCCTAATCAGTTAATCATTTAAACCATTTTCTTAATATTAATTAAATATTTTTTATTTAATTAATTATGATTTAAAATCCTTTAATTTAAATATTTTTTATTATTTAATTAAATTCCATTTCTAAATAATTAAATAGTTTCTTTAAATTATTTAATTAACTAATTTATTCTTCTAATTCCAATTCCAAATCCTTAAATTATAATTTCATTTAATTTCATATTTCTTTTAATTTCATTTAATTTCACATTTCTTCTAATTTCATTAATTCTTCTAATTTTGTTTAATTTCATTAATTGTTTAAATTCAAATTCAAATTCATATTTCTTCTAAATTCATCTAATTCAAATACATGTGCATGATTTCAAAAATCAAATTGAAAATCAAAGTTAAAGTTCAAGCACATGCTAAATTAATTAATTCAATTAATTAATTAATTAAATCATTATCTTTCCAACTCTATTTCTATCCCCCACTTTGTTTTTTTCTAAAAAGCTTTCAATCAGTTAACTATTCCATCTATTTTAATTGATTATTACAACTAATTGATTAATTAAGTCATTTCTTTAATCTCGTCCAATCATTCTTTTTCATCTTTCAATCAGCTTTTTTCTCAATTAGTTAAACTAATTAACAATTCAATTTATTATGTTTCACCTCCAAATCAGTAGTTCAACTATCAATCAGGATGTGAGCTCACCTTAGTTCCACCTCTTGATCAATTTGTTCTACCTCTCAGTCAATCCTCTCCAATAATCTATAAATTCAGCATTCAATCTCCATTTTTATTTTCTTTGATTAGATAGGGATTCGTGATTTCTGCTTGATTCTAATTGAATAATGATGAATTTTGAGTACAATAGGAGGTCCCAATTTATAAAAAAATGGAGAGTAGATGGATGGGCGAGATCAAAAAGATTTTTGATCATGTGGACAAACCAGATTAAGCACATGATAGACTTGCCATTTGAAGAAAGATGAAGTAAATGAGGAAAAAGCGGAGAAAAGGCAAAAAACATATTTTCCGAGGATGCGTTCCTTATTTTTTAATTTAAAATTAAGATATAATGAGATACTTCTAAAAAAGAGGGATTTTCGAAAATCAAAGAGAAATCTCATAAATATCTTAGATCTTATTGCCATTTTAAAAAATTAGGAGGATATTAGGCAATTAAAAATTTAGAAAAAGAAGATATTATTGTCACATGAGAAGATAATTAAAAAATAAATAAATAAAAATATTTATTTATTTTTTATGACATAATTAGCTAATTGAATAATCTAAATAAATTATTCAATTATAGGAGACAAAAATTGAACAATTTAATTTAAAAATTAATATTATTTAATTGAAGTGTGATTTTTTTTATCATTAGGGGATAGCTCCCTTCATTAATAAAAAAAAAATAAAAAATTACAATGTTTTCTTGGATTACATACCCAACACAGACCTACTACAACTCATCAAAATCCATCCCATACTAGTCATAGGAATCCACTTTTGATCCTATCCCATAATTGACTAGATAACAGAGAAATCATTGATAGAGACTTTAGACATAAGCATAGCCTTTATTAGATTATCCAAGTAGTACCTTCTAATCAATCACCAACTGCCGATGTATATTGTGATTTAACTATTTCCTACAATCTCGAACAACTAGTTACATCTGTATTAGTTATGATTCAATATTCCAGATGAACACCAAAATTATCTATAAGATCTTTTGCCTTATTTTCCTCTCTATAAACATGTGATAGGGAATAATTACCAATTCTAGCTAATAGTCCTTTAACTATTTTGATCCAACTCCCAATTTTCCAATTTGATGTGTTGCCCATTATGATAGCCTAGATGCATATTAGGGAATTTCCTTCATTATTCACAATCCCAATTTTTTTCCTTATGTAGAGGTTTAATCCTAGGACTAGAGCCTCCATTTCTACCTCATTGTTTGTGGTTCCTCCCAATTTCTTTGAAGCAACCCTGACACATTCCCTATTCCAATCTCTAATGATGCAACCATCCCCAGCTAGCCCCAGGTTTCCTTTAGCAGTACTATTGAAGTTCATCTTCCACCTATCTGATTTAGGACATTTCCAAAATATCACTTTTCTATTTATCTTTCTAGTGGGAATAATGGCAGGCTGACATTTCAAATCTTTTCATTATTTTTGTAGCAATTCATCCCACTTGGTAAATCTTGTTTTTTATTAATTCTGGTCCTTGTATTGGCAACTTCCACGATGGCTTGTTTAATTTTTTTTGTTAGTTTATTAGTGTTCAATTCTTTATCCTTGAATATTCTTTTGTTTCACTCTTTCCAAACATGCCATATTAGCAATGATGGATTAGAGATCCATATACAGTTCTAATATGAATATTAAATCTAGGCCAACTCTGAAAAATTCCAATATTTCTTTTTGTCTAGGCCATCACAACACAAGGATGTGTATTCACGTGATAGGAAAAGGTGATCAATTTTTTCCTCTTCAGACTTGCATAAAACATAGCGGGAAGGACCTTCAATGCCATAACACTTTAATCTATCCGTCATTAAGTATCATTTATGGGAAGCATAGATTTGTAGGCTAGCCATCAATAACACCATAAGCTTCCTGAATATAATACCCCGTCTTTATTGAATACTCTCTGGATTTCACACCGCACCATATAATAGAATCTTCCTCATTATTTAACCGTATTCTTTGTCTATCCAATTCTGACTTCAGATTTATTTGTATATTTTGTGGTACAGGTCATCGTGAAGGTGTCCATCCACAAGTGCTTAGTGTCCAATATTCCATTGGATTCAACTACATAAAATTGAAGTGTGAAATTTAAAATTAATTACATAATAGAAATTATTTAATTAATATTAAAAGGAGATGGTCAAATGATGAAAGATTAGAAGAAGAATAATTAGTAAAAATAGCTTAATTAGTTAAAGAATTAATTAAACCTAAAAGGGAAATTTAGTCAAACTAATGTTTGAAGACCTTAATAAGGTTGAATTAAGTCAGTTTTGTTCAAAATGGGCAAAATTGGAAAGAATCTAGAAGATTTAGATAGAAAATGGAAATATTTTAGTGAAATGGGTAAATTAGGTCAAACTGGGTAGAAGCAGATAAACTAGGTCAAAATAGGTCAATGGGCAGAAAAGGGATGAATGTGATGCCATTGGGTAGGAGAAGACATCTATATGAAACCAAAAAATAGGAATAGGGGGAAAATAAATCCAACAGGATTGCAAATGGAAAGCGAGTAGCGGCAAGACCAAAAAGAAAGTGAAAAACCCTACATCGAGATACAGGTTTAGGTCAAAAAATGTATCACCAGATCGAGAGGGGAATGAACTCACACCAAAGGGAATCATTTGAGGATAAAATGAAATCCCAAAATTGAAATGGGAATAAAATGAAATGATCTGGATAGAAAATAGAAAAGGCAAAGCGACATCACTGCATGAGGAGCAAAATAACCCTAATTGGGATAAAATTAGACAAACTAACACCACAAAAATGAAAAGGGAAAGATATGATGCAAAGGGGATGAAGTTAAGGGTAAAATGAAACCCCAAACTTGAGATGGGAAGAAAATGAAATGATGTATATAGAAAATAGAAAAGGGGAAAACAACAAGATCACACAAATAATGAAGAATATATGCACGATTAGGTTACAAAAGGAGAACATGGGTGATACCAAATTTTTTGTGTCTACAGGCATCATCAACTTCATATTAATAAGGTTGATATTCATTGGACTACATTTCAAAATTGTTATGTGTTGGCCATTTGGGGGAATTTATTATGTGTTGCATTGATGTTTTGTCATTGATACTAACACTAGTTGTTTGGATGCTTTACCGGCACCCTTCTGGTCCTGATAGGTTGAGTGGTTTCTGGTTGATTTGGATCCGGCATGATCCAGTAGGCTCCGATATAGTTTAGTGATGGAATTATCTTGTTCATGATAATCATGCTCATATGCGGTCTATTGGTTTTGGTCTGGTGATCAGATGCTATCCTGCTTGCCTAGAAGCTTAATTTCTAGTTCTGGCGAGGGTTTCACCGATAGAGCTTTTGATGAACATTCTTGATGGATTTCATAAGTGTTGTTGGTGCAGATTTTGGTGTAGTTTCAAGATGATATTGGTGATCATGTTTGAGACTTTTTGGATGGAGATCATTGTTGTAGTGTGTGGACCTATATTGGGTCCCGGTTGATCTAGGTTATGGACTAGCTTTGATGTAACGTGTGGATTGGACCTCTCGATGTGTTTCTAGGATGTCTTTTGTGTTGGATATTATTTGTTTGGTCTAAGGATGACATGGTTTGTAATTATGTAATTGATTTATTATTTTATGGCTGACCTAATTGTTCATGGTCAATGGTTTGTATATATTGATGTAAGATCTCATTGTAGATCATCATGGTTATGGTTAGAGGACATGGTCAAGGAATGTAATATCATTCAAGATTGGTTGATCATTGGAGATTGAATTGGGTTTATGTAAGAGGATTTAGTCCTCTAGTATTGAGCTTAACCAGAACCATACCTAGGCATAGGAGATGCTATCCTCTGTAGTTCAACACTTCTTTGGATTGTAGTCTGGATTCACATGTAATTAGTCAGCCTCCTTTTGTTATGAAAAGTGCGCTCTAGGCTATTATCCTTCTTATAAGTGCAGGCCCCTCAATTGTAATTCACATACTTACTACAGAAGTATTCTCTGACTATGGGTAGGCTTCCCACTATGGTTTTCCCCTTTATCGGGTTTTCTACATATAAATCTTGGTGACATGTGGATGGTATTTATTCTATGATTATTGGTTATGTTTAATTGGTTTCACTGATATTCCAGTATTAATGTTTTGGGTTCTGGTATTAAAGTTTTAATTGCTAATAGTTTTGGTAATCAGTGACAACTGATTCACCCCCACTCTCAGTTGTCTTCAGATTATTTGAACGGTCTAACAATTGGTATCAGAGCTTTGGTTCTCTCTGGAGAAAGCTTAACCACTTGAGGAAGATCCTATGGCAACTAATAGTTCAAGTTCATCCAGTTCATCTGGAGCTATCTTTTAGAGAGATATTTCATGGCTTGATGGAACAAATTACATAGTATGGAAGATTCAAATGGAGACTCATCTAAGATGTCTTGGCAAGGAGATTTGGGAGTGTTGGCATTACAATAGAAAGGAGATTGTTGGCATTTCAATAAGGATAAATAAGGTTGTTGGAGATTATTGATATAACTAAAGAAGGATGATTATTGTCTTAATAATATTATTTTATCATTGATGTCAAGAAATTGATTTTCTGATTCAGTATGATGTTGCCATATCTTGAGAAGTATGTTTTGATGAGTATTAAGACGTCGATAAGTGACACAGAAAGAATGTGATAATGAAGGGGAATAATAAGTTATTCAATGGGAAACTATTACTGAGTTAGACAATGATGATATCATGTTGTTTTGAGTGTTTTGATATCCTACATATGTTGTTGATTACAGGTTTAATATTGTACTATGTCACCGAGCAAAGAACCTAGTTGGTAAACCCTAAGGTTATCGATATCGGTTAAAGAAGGCAGAATGTCTACCGAGTGAAGTTCAGTATTTACCGAGTAACAACCGAGTTATAATAGATCACATTGGATGAATAAAAGCATTATTTAATGAAGGATACTGATGAGCTAGAGATGAATAAATGATTGGTATGTCGCACAAGAAGTTTGTTGAGGATCAACGACATGGAAAATCAAGAGGAAGATCTACAACACAAATTGAACCGCAATAACCTAGCACAAGTTCCAAGGAAGGAATGCAAGTTCCAAGGCGAGGTAAAACATTTTTTAGATTGAAGGATACATTGAACCTAGTCAAGTTTGAAGATCTGATGGCTAAGATTGATCATGGGAAATGTGATCAAGGAGATTAAGCAGTTAGAAATTGTTTATAAATAAGAAACTATTGATGAACAATGTATACACAATGATGCTACAGTAATGTTTACCGAGAACAGAAGCTTGAAGATCTGATTGAAGAATAGATCGAGAAGCCTAACAAGCCCAACAAGGGACAAGATAAGTCTTTATGACAAGATTGTTTTGAGCAAATAGAATCTGCTTTAGCATTTCAGATGTGAAGTTGTAGATATATTTTATTACTGTTATTTATTTTATAAGTGAAAGGAAATCTCTTAACCGAGTGGACTTAACAGTCTTATTTGTAAACCCTCTAGCAAGGTAACATTCTAAATGAGTGTTTGAAATCCTTTGACAAGGTCACTTCTAGCAAAGTGCAAGACTCTAACAAGTTTGAGGGAAATCCCTTAACCGGGTCACATCTAGCAATGTGTTTGTAATCTTTAACAAGATTATCTTTTAACTGAGCATACTCTAGAAGGGTATATTTCTTAGTGGGTCTAAAATCCCACAGTGGTTTTTCCCTATTTGCGTTTTCACGTTAAATCTGGTGTTAAATGTGTTATGATGTTTTAAGTGTATCTGTTCATGACTATTGAATGATTTACAATCATAGTTGCATATCAGTAAAGGCTACTGAGGTTGAATCTGTTGAATATATTGAAGAGTAAGTTTTTATGATTCACCCCCCCCTCTCATCTTAACTAACAGGGACATCACACAGAATGGTGTCGCACCTTATAATCCAGTATCTAGAAATCATCCTTTGGAAAACCTAGATAAGCAGCTTGAGAGTGATTATAGAGCAAGAGAAGCCCTCTTGTGTGCACTTTCTGAACAATAAATAATGGGATTAACTGACAAATCATCTCGAAAGGATACATGGGATAAGTTGGAGACTCCTAATGAAGGTGACCCTACAATGAAGATTGCTAAACTTGATGGTTACCAAGTGAGATATGAAAATATGAAGATGGAAGAACATGAAAGGATTATTGCATTCATGGAAAGGGTAAATGAGATTGTTATGGGAATTCAATGTTGTGGTGGAACTCTGAGCGAAGATGAAATTATTTGGAAAGTTCTCAGCCCTACCACTAGCTTACAAAATGATGGCTACTGCTATTAATGAGTTGAGAACAATGGCTAATACATCTATCAACAAAGATACTTTGGTTGGGAAACTATTTTCTTTTGAGCTTGAAGAATTTGGACCTTTTGGAGCTATGAAGTCCCTTCTTTTCATGCATCTACATCTACAACCGGTAACCAAGACTAAAAAGATTTATATGCAATGGAATTAGAATATATGAAGAGAGAAGATGTTGAGTTTGAGCAACTTGAAGCACTATTTACTAGAAGAGTACCTAAAGGACCGATAGGAATTAAGTATGAAGGAAAAGCACCTTTTAAATGTTTTGCATGTAATAAGATTGGTCATTTTGCATCTATATGTCCTAAAGTAATTCACGATTTGAAGAAAGAGTTAGAAGATCATTTAAGACTAACCCTGGATATCATAACAAGTATAAGTATAATAAAAATAGAGACAAATCATGCTACATAGCGGATGAGGAAGGCATTACTGATTCTGATGATGAACCAACATAAGACTCTGCTAGTGGTTCCAACAATGGGATGGAATGGGTGTTCCTGGCTATCAAAGAAGATGATTCGACACTAGAAGAGAATGCACCTGAAGAGAAGGAACTTGCTGATAAAATTAAAGACAAGGATGAATGGGTAATTGATAGTGGTTGTTCACATCATATGACTGGAGATAAAGGGAAGTTTCTATCTTTGCAAGAATTTGATGGTGGTCTAGTTAGATTTGGAGATGACAAAGCATGTATGATCAATGGAAAAGGAACTATATAATTGGATGGTAAGAACAATATTGACAATGTTTATTATGTTGAAGGTTTAAGACATAATATTTTGAGTGTAGGACAATTGGTAGATAAGGGATTCGATTACAGTTCAAGGATGAAAATGCAAAATCTTTACCAAATTGGGTTTGGATATTGCAACTGGTATACAGAAAAAAGGTAATATATTTCATTTGAACTCCAGTGAGAAGATATGTTTGATTACACAGATTGATGAGAGTTGGATATGGCATAAAAGGTTGTGTCATGTGAATTTTTATTGCATTGTGAAGATCAATTCAACTAAGGAAGTTAGGGATATACCTAATATTATGAAGCCCTACAATCCGGTATGTAAAGAATGTCAAATGGGTAAATAGGTCAGAACCTCTTTTAAGAGTATACAAGATAAATCTAATGATGTTATTGATCTTATTCATACTTATTTGTGTGGCCCTGCTAGAGTTAAAATTTTTCAAGGTGGAGAATTCACATCCGGTGAGTTTAATAACTTTTGTGAGAAGCATGGTATAAGAAGACAATTTTTTGCTCCCCGGACACCTCAGCAGAATGGAGTTGTGGAAAGGAAAAACAAAACTATCTTGGATGCTGCTAGAACAATGATGATGGAAGCTAGTCTACCTCATATCTACTAGAAAGAATCAGTGAGAACAACGGTTTATACATTCAATAGAGTTCATATCAAAGGAGAAACCAATAAGACACATTATGAATTATGGTTTGGCAATACACCTACAGTTAATTATTTCAGAATTTTTGGTAGTAAATGTTATATTGGGAGAGATGATATCATTGGAAAATTTGATCCTATATGTGATGAAGGCATACTTCTTGGTTATTCTAATGAAAACAAAGAATATAGATGTTATAGTAAGAGATTACAAAGAATTGTGGAGACTACTAATGTCAAAGTAGGTGAGTTGAACAAAAGTCAAATAAGAGTTTATGAGAAGGAACCGACAATGGAAATGATTATATCTGAACCAGTAGCACCTTTATCGGAGTAGAGTGTTGAACCAATTACTTTGACAGTATCAAATAATTCTACGGTAACTTGAAAACAAAGAAGAGGAACATAAAGTCAGAAGACTCTATTGAGCATCAAATTTGAATTAAGTAAAATATCTTGATTCATAAGATTGAATTACAAGAGCCCTCCATTTTTAGAAAAAACCATTATTTTTATTGATATCATAATATTCCATAAGTTGTCAAGCAAGTGTAATAGCATTCTATCGAAATATTCAAAATTCAAAAAGTATCAATGAGACCCAGCGATGTCTCATTGATATAAAAGGGATATCGAAGAAAAGGGAGTGCTGGTGAACTCTAGAAAAGACTCACTGAAAGTGATGATTTCACCGACAAAAAATATCAAAGAAAGTTGAGGTGATCCTCACCGATGAGAAAAGGCTTTCAAAGAAACAATACCATCGATGCCAGATGAAAAAGACTCACTGAAAGAAATGCTCTCATCAAAAAAATGATATCGATCATACAAAAGGAAGTTGCGTCAATAAAAGATATCGATGAAGATATGAGTTTTGAGGAAGCTAAAGGGCGTGTTATCAATATGCATGATTTTGCTGATACAACTTTATCGATGAAAAATTACTAATGAGGTCATCGATGAATAGATGATAGAAGAAGCAAGTCATCAAAAGTAAAGAAGACTTCAATGAAATGATAGACCCGTTTATCGATGGGGTGTAGTGATGTCAATAGAAAGGGAGTTTCGATGGAAGGATAAAGGAGGTCACCGAAGCCCTAGGTCTCTTCAATATAAAACCTGATGGAGATCAGAAATATATCGATGGGGAGACGACTATAATGACCGAATGTAGCATTTCAATAAAAGGAGAAAATACATACTCGAAGTAATATTCAAAACAAAAGTATCATCGATATAGACAAAGAGATCAATGGAATAAAAAATGAGGGATTGAAAGATATATTCTCATCAAAAAGATTGCCGCGAAAATAAAAAACAAATCCCAGGGAAGGTCACATCGCCATTAAATTTGAACGTGTTCCCAAGTAACCATTGTTAAAAATTCCATTATTAACTAATCAAAGACAACATGAGGATGCTAAACAGAGATATTGTAATGAATAAAGATGACAAGTACATCAAGCACATGGGGGTACTCAATTTGTTTATCTTTCAGTTTGTTAACAAAAAATGTTAGATAATGGTTATATGTCGAAAAGCCACAATGCTTGGTGATAATGTATGCTCTCATAGATAGAAGGGAACTTTGGTAATATGGGAAACAATTAGAGAAGGAGTAGATTATAGCCTCAGGCTTACCATTGTACTTTTTTGGCAAATATATAATATAATCAGTTGTTTTCCTTTGCGTTTATGTTGTGGATCATTGCATTTTTTGCAGGCAGTTGCTTATGATATTATCCAAAGGAGATAAGGTTATTCGTGTTCTTCCAATTAAATTTTGTGTTTCATATTGTAGATTTGGATCAAAAATATTTACTCATGAATTGTAATTGTTCCCTGTATTTCTTCCTTGGATGGTCTCTTAAAAGTTAGGTTTAAATTCATTCAAGCAGTTTACAATATAGACAATGAAGTAGAGCTCATAAGAAACAGTAACTGACAGACTCATCGAGAGGGGGTGGGTTTAAAAATTGTCTCATAAGTTTACACAATAAGTCCTAAAGAAATATAAAGACTTTGTAGCCCAAACAACAAAGAAAGGCACTGGTCATCTATAGAATACAACTCATCAGTTCACATTCCACTTTAAAAGTAATAGGAGTATCTGAGTAGGAAATATAGAATAGACTAGCAATAGTATATATACATAGATTTCAAGCACAGAGATCGAATAACTTCTACAACAACAATCTTGAACTCATCTGCTATATCTCCATCCTGGGAATTTATGCCATTCTGAGATAGGAGGAAATCAGATCAAGATACTTAATCTGCTATTAAAAACATTAGTCATTGAAAACAACTAGTGAGTAGGTATACTCGGCTAGGTCCTGCAGAGCCTAAAGTGAGAGAGTTAGTAATCAAATAGGTTCACTCTATAAGTTGGTCAGGTCAATTGGAAGGTTTGAGCATAGGATTTGGCATTTCCTTATAACCTATCCAATCTATTGATTTGAGACCCAAGAGATTGGTGACTCTACTGGGGAACATTAAAAAAAAAAAGGTACTTTGTTGTGGGAAAGAACTCATACAAAATACAAATTCTTTTTGAGAAGAAAGGTGGTGACTCTGAAATAAGAAATTTTATGTATGGAAGGAGGTCAATAACACAAGGTCACCCCATAGTCCAATTAAAATTTGATTAGAAGAGAAGTAAAAGAAATCCAAAGGAAAAATCAATAGATAGTCCAATGGAACCTAAAAATAACTTTATGAATGGGAAGTATAATCAGCACTATTCTGAAAACCATTCACATCCAGCCTTGAGTAAACAAAAATTATGCTATTCCCACATACCCCAGGGATGAAAACCTGGTAGCTGTGGATAAAGCGTGGAAAGGGAAATTCCCTCCTGGCTTTGAGAATCACTGTCCAAATTCAAGGACAAAAGCTTCAAGTTCCTTAGGCTCAAGCAAGGTGGATGCATTAGATCATATGGTAGATTTGATGAAACAAATGATGGAAGCAACCATTGAAATGAAAGATGAGGGAAGAGTACAATAATGTATAGAATCATGTGCTAGATTGGGTATAAATATCAATAAAAATGATATTGATCATGGCTTGGAAAGATACAGAGTGAAGTGTGAATAGGCAGCCCAAGGATCAAATAGAGGGAGAAACAATACAGATAAAACCAATGTAAGGAACAATTCTTACAAAGTGTTTGAAAACCCTCTATATAATCATAGGCCAAATGACTTTCCATATAATAATATACCTCCTAAGCACCAACACAATCACCCCAACAACTTCCCATACCCCAATTTACCTCCTGAGTATCAGCATAACCAGTTCAATACCTTTACATATCAAAACCACTTTCAACCACAAAACCAATTTCCTCCTGGTAATAACAATGGAAAAAAATTTCAAGGTGGATACGGACTGATGAACATAGAACGCATCAGGCAGTTCGACTTTTTAGGGATGATGGTTTATCCTCATCCTATCCCTAATGAAATTAGGATTGCAATACCAAAGTTCAATGAGAGTAATGCCATCTTAGGGGAAGCACATTACAAAGCTTTTGACATAGTTATGGAGGATTTCTATCTCCCATATGAGGATGTCAAGATGAAGTTGTTCATGCGGTCATTGACAAAGGACACCTGAGATTGATTCAGAGCACTGCCAGATTTTTCAATAAACAGCCTTACAGAATTCAAAAGACTTTTTCTTGAACAATACGGAGACCATAATAGCCCAGAGTTTTCCCTACATGAGATCATAAGCATCAAGAAGGATACAAATGAAGCAGTGGCCGATTTCAATAAGAGATTCAATAGAGTTATGAATAAAATCCCTAATAGAATAAAACCAGTTCCTAAAGTTAGCATTTTGTACTACATGAATGCTTTTGACAGTAAAACAAACTATAAGCTCAGGACAAAGAATCCTGCAACCCTTCAAGGAGTCATGAAAGTGGCCATAACTATAGAGAATAATAGAAAAGCAGCTTGAACTATAGGAAAAAGGGAGGATGCAAGTTTGTTCAATCCAAAGGCCCCTAAACAAACAAAGGATGATGACAAGTTGGACAAGGTGTTGAATCTTCTCAAGGAATTGTTTGTCAGAGTGAATAAAATAGAGAAACAATAGTTTTGCCATGATAGGCCCAGATTGCATGATCTACCTTATAATACCACATGGAAAGAGAGAAAACCAGTGGACAAGAACCTAAAAGAAGGTAACCAAATACCATATCCTTTGAGAAAAGTGGTGAACTAGGTGGTTGATGAAGATATGTGGTGCTTAGCGTGTGATATGCCTCATTCTCCTTACCAGTGTGCGGTGGCAATGAAGTTGCAGGGAAGAGAGGAAGAATGTGAAGAATATACAAATGATCATGCGATAAACTTACTATCTTTTGAGGACTATGACTCATCTGAGGGGAGTGAAGGAAGTGATGTAAATTCTAGGCAGATTAATCAGCAGTGCTATATGCAACAGGTATTCTTAGATGAGGAAGATGAAATCAGGCTGAGGATCCCTACTAAAGAAGAGGGAGAGAGGATTACTACAGCTATTGTTGAACAAGCCAAAAGGACTTATATGCTAAGAAATAGAACCATAAATCTTGAACAAGTAAAACCATCAGACATGTTCATAAAGGAGAGTAATAAAACATCTAAACCAATAACTAAGCCAAGCAAGACTCGGGGAGAAAACACAAAGTTAATTAAGGAAAAGGAGTTGCAAGTTTCTAGGATGCAAAAGGGTGATAAGGATGGGATGGTGGACACTTTAATACTGCCTACTACAAAATCATTTGATATTGCCAACACCTTGGCACAGATGTAGGTCTCTGTTCCACTACTTGAGATGATGAAGTTTTTAGAATACTGAGAAAAAACCTTGCAGGTGATCAATGGTGTATCTAAGGAAGAGACCAAGGAACATAAAAAAAATAGCCAAAATAATGATAACCCTATTCCAACCATATATTTAGGGTCAACAATAAAAAAAAATCCCTCTCAAGTAGACCCATTTTATTTAACCCTGATGATCAATAACAAGATGATAAAAAATTGCATGATTGACTCAGGAGCTGCTATAAATGTAATGCCAGTAGGAGTCATGAAAGAACTTGGAATGTCAGTGGACACAAATTTTGGTAAATGCTATGCCATGGATAACCGTTCCGTCCCAGTGGTTGGTGTCATGAAGGATGTTGAATTCAAATTGACAACATGTCTAGAAGCATCTTATAAAACAGACATCAATGTGGTTGATGTCCCTCCTAACTATGGTATGTTATTGTCAAGACAATGGTCGAACCTGATAGGAGGCCATGTCCAGCTAGACTTGTCATATGCTACTATACCAGTAAATGGACATGAGGTAAGGATTGAGAGAGAACCTCACTCTGAATACATAATCAAGGAGGTGGAACTTGTTGATTCGGTATGTTTCATCCAGACAGATATGGACAACTTCAAAGTAGAGTTGATGAAAACAAAATTGAGAGGATTGACCCCGATAGAGTCTACAGTCAAGAAGAGTAAAGATCAAGTATGGAAGATGTACTTTGATGGATCATGCAGTAAAGAAGGAAGTAAGGCTGTAATTGTATTTATCTCACCAGATGGAGAGACATTCAAGTATTCTTTCAAACTGATGTTTGAGTGTACAAATAATATTGCAGAATACGAAGCCTTACTCACTGGACTTAATTTGGCTACCAAGCATGGAATTAAATTGCTCAGTGTCTTTGGGGATTCAAAACTAGTAATCTCTCAAATCAAATAAAAGTATGCCTCCAAACATCGCAAGTTGAAACAATACAGGGATGTTGTATGGGATACCATGGATCTGTTTGATGCTTTCTAGATAAGTTGGATTGACAGATCAAAGAATATCATGGCTGACTTCTTGGCCAATGTTGTTTTGAAGGTAAATGATATAACACTGAATGGAGTCTCAGAAATGGAAATAAAAGTCAGACCTTATGTTCCAGATAACTTGTATAACTGGCAATTCTTTCATGATGACAATGATTTGTTAAAATTCTTATACTGTGTGGATTACTACCAAGCACAAGCTATCAACTTCAATTATTTTGTAGAGATGACAGATGGGAAAGAGACTCTATTGGGACAAGAAATCATACAGTTAAAATCTAATAAAATACCTAGAGGACTAGTCGCACTGGAAAGAGCTTTCAACATACAAGACAAAGTTGAAATCAAAGGAACTTCAGTCAAAGAAAATGATGTTGAGCAGATTAATTTGGGAAGCAAAGAATCACCAAGACATGTTTTTATTGGTAATAAATTTACTCCTAAAATGAAGCAGCAATTAGTAATGTTACTCAGAAAATATAAGCACATATTTGCATGGTCTTATGATGACCTCAAAGCATACAAGGAGGATCTCTTCCAACATGAGATACCTCTTAAGACTGATGCTAAACCATTCAGACAAAAGCAGAGGCCTATAAACCCCACTTTACTCCCTTAGATGAAAGAGGAAATAATAAAAATGAAAGATGCAAGGATAATTAAACCTTGTAGATACTCTACTTGGGTTTTAAATTTGGTACCTATCAGAAAGAAAAATGGGGACATAAGACTATGTGTGGACTTCAGAAATCTAAACATATCATCATTTAAAGATAATTATACTTTGCCAAACATGGATAATATGCTACAGAAAGTAATTGGATGTGATTTATTGTCCATGATGGATGGGTTCTTGGGGTATAATTAGGTAAAAGTTAAAGAAGCTGAACAATATAAGACAACTTTCACAACACCATGGGGCACATATGTATATGCAAGAATGCCATTCGGATTAACAAATGCAGGGGCAACATTTCAAAGGGAAATGGATGTAGAGTTTGTAGAACTGATTGATGTAATAATGGTGGTGTATCAAGATGACTTAACAGCTTATTCAAAAAGGGTTGAAGATCATTGCGATCACTTTGAGAAAGTGATGCTCTGCAAAATGGACAAGGTTAGTCTGAGATAAATAACACACACACAAGAAACCGTTAGTGTTAATCAATCAAAAACTAATCTAAACAGGCATATCAAAAGAGATACTAAAAACATGAAAGCATATTTAACTAAAGAAGCAAATATGATGAGGCATCTCCAAATACCTCCTAACATGCTCTTAGCTTCTTCTCCTTTGTTCCTCTCCTCTCCAAGTTCCAAAATAGTGTAGCTCTCAGCAGCTTTTTGCACTATGGATGCCTATGGAGGATTGAGATTTGGGTATTTTGCTCAAAATGTAAAATGAAAAGCTAAAATACTAGATGATATTAAAATGATTGATTTTAACCCAAAACAACAAGATTTTAGTTTGCTATGCTAAATGCTCTATAAAATGCCTATAGGTTAAATACATACAAGTTTTCAGGATCTGGATTATGAAGAAATGGGCTATATTTATAAGGAAAATGGAGAAATGGATGGTTGAGATTGAGTAATCTCAACAAGGGTCAGGATTGACTGATTTCAAATCCATGTGAGGGCTTTCAACCCAATCCCAGGATGACAAGTATCAATGTGAGATAGGTTGAGAGGAGAGGGAATAAGCATTAAATGCTTGATATGACCTTGGGAGTTAAAGTCAAGGTTAGTTGAATGAATAAACTCTTTATTCAAAGAATAAAGTTTTTATCCAATGGATAAACTCTTGTGCAAATGTGAAATGGATGAATATGGTCAAAACAATAAATGTTTGGGGGGACAAGTTTGAAATAACCATAAATGGTTATGTAAGAGCCATAAATGGTCATGTAAGAACCATTAGTGGTCCTTGAAGACTTTGGGGGTTAATTTGTTGAACACAGAAAGCATTAAATGCTTTTCAAAGACTTTTGAAGTCTTTGGAATGTGACAATAATTAGGGGATGGATTAGGCTAATTAGGAAGGGGTTAGAAGAATCTAGAAGGGGATTTTAGGAATGCAGTTGGATTTGGTGGGTGAGGGAAAATAGGATTTTTATTAAAATAAAAATTCATTTATTTCAATAAATGTGTGCAAGTTGCATTTGTAGGAAAATGCAAGTGGGGTGGGGATAATGATTTAAATAAATGTTTTATTTAATTTATTTAAAAGAGGAAAAGGGGATTTTATTAAATAAATAGATTTTATTTATTTAATTGGTTGTGAATTTGATTTAATGAATTAATTAAAATAAATTGAATAATTTATTTAATTAATAGAAGAATGTTTGGGGATAAATTAATTTAATTAACTAATGGCTAGTGGATTTTTAATCAAATAAATAGTGTTTATTTATTTAATTAAGCTGGCCAAATTTGTGTGACTACATTTGCCCCTCTTTGAGATGGTGCGGTTTATCGCGTTGTTTCAAAGAAAGAAAAAATGGTGTGAAGAAATCCCCCATAAAATGTAAATTTAATGGGTGGTATGCCCCCTCGAGAGATGGGCCAAATTTTTTTGAAAAATCGGGCGATCTCTCGAAAAAGAATGGAAATTGGTAGGGTGTTAGAAAAGAAGAAGTTAGTCATACAGGTGAAAAATAGAAGAAAACGGGGGAAAAATGGAGAAATGGGGGGCTCGAGAAGTTCACGGGGACCACGACGATGAGTAGGGGGAAGTTATGGTGACGGCGAAGGGTATAAATGGGGTGAAAGGGATGAAAATAGGATCATTTGTGACCATGACCAGTGTGAAACCAGAGTTCTGATAGGGACATTTTGGAGGAGTGAGCAGCAGTCAGGATGGCGATATCGATTGTAGAGCACAGATTTGAGCGAGTCCGATGGTTCCAGTGCCCAGACGACTACGGACCAGCGGTATGCAAATTCAAAATTTTAATTTTTAGGCATTTTTTATACGTTTTTAGCTGAGTCCAAGTTGAGTCAGAGCAAGAGCACTGGAACTACGGTTTTGGCACTTTTTGCTCCATGAACTAGCGCTACTGTGCCGCAATGGCGCTATTGCCCCATTGTTTGAGCGCTTTTATTTTTTTGTAGTGCTATTATATGCAAGTTTAAGTGCTGTTGATGAATAAGCACTATTGAGGGCTTGATTGAGCGCTATTGCTCTTAATTAGCGCTACTGTGTAGTTGTTTTAGTGCATTTGTAGTTTGAGCGCTATGGGATAGCTGATTGAACGCTTTTGTTAGGGTTGTAACGCTATTGTTGGGAAACTAGCACTTTTGTTAGTATAATAGCGCTTTTGTGTTAGGATAAAGAGATGCCCTAGTTTGGATGAAGAAAAATCTCCCGATGCCAATGATGGATGGATGGCGATGTGAAGTGGGAGTTGTTTTGAACCATAGCAGCCTGATGAGACTTAGGTCATTAGGATAAATGCCTATTGAAGTCTAGGTTGCCATGATTGCTTACCTGTTGAGACTCGAAAATACTTGATCAAAGTATCTGTTAATAGTCGAGGTTTAAACTTAAGAAAGTTTGAAAACAAAACAATTGATGGTGATTGAGGAATGTCCATGTGCAGGAGGAGCTGGGCGTGTTGCAGTTACGTGAGCGACATCCTGCGACACAGAGGTTGCGGGATCGATTGACACAGGTGGAGATAGACTGCATTGCCGCAACGGGACTATATGAGGTGATGCACATGCCCGTGATTCGTATGAATCCCGGATTGATCACAGCATTAGCAGAGCGGTGGCACAACGAGACGTGCACCTTCCATCTGGCACAAGGGGAGATGACAGTGACCCTAGAGGAT
Organism: Cryptomeria japonica; assembly: GCF_030272615.1. Taxonomy (NCBI): domain Eukaryota; kingdom Viridiplantae; phylum Streptophyta; class Pinopsida; order Cupressales; family Cupressaceae; genus Cryptomeria; species Cryptomeria japonica. Next base: position 548,361,841 of record NC_081414.1, on the reverse strand, counting down.
GTGTGGAGCATCCTGCGGATTCTGATTCGGGGGGAGCTAGTCACATATGACAGATCCTGGGGGACTCTTGTAGTACAAAGGATTTTTGATGAGGACGTTTTCATTGATGATGGCTCCATTGCCTGGGAGGAGATAGCGACGTTATATGAGCCTCTTCCAGCAGTTTTGTCTGACATTGTGGGAGGATTACTATGTCCTGATAGGTGCTCGCATGGTCTAGCCATCGGATGGGGACAGGTGATAGAGATGATGATGACCGAGGGGACCCGATTTGCATGGGGGTCGTGAGTGCTAGCGCACCTGTACCAGGAGCTCCATGAGGTGGTGTACCGGGAGAGGGGTTCCTTAGCAGTGGGCATGACGCTGCTGCATATTTGGGCTTGGGAGCACCTACCAGTTACTCGACCAGTGAGTCTGAGATTCCGGGCAATGGATCAGTCATACATGTTCATGTATAGCGGCATGATGAGTCAGCCCCACCTGGGGAAGTTAGAGTGGTGGCGGTGGGCATTAGATGATCTGGATGTAGTTATATGGCAGCCATACTTAGAGTGTGAGCCATGGGATGATGATGCAGAGGCACTGCCTTATGTTTTTATGACTCGATTTCTCATTGGGAGGACCTCATACCATGTGGAGAGACAGGTGCCTGAGAGAGTGCTGAGATAGTTTGGGCAGCAACAGGGACTGCCCAGTGGATCAGGAGAGTATGCTCAAGTTACAGGAGAGGTACGCATGGGAGCCAGTGCTACTATATGATTAGGCATTGGCAGAGTTCCGGACACTGCAGGCAAGACCGTGGGACATACGACTGAGGGTCATGGATGCAGGTGTTATAAATAAGTACACATAATGCACCCGATCTTATGGATATCTAATCCAATAGAGTCAATCCTGGATTTTGAGGATGAGAGGGGATGGAGACGGAGGAGGGCAGGAGGTCGAGGACTGAGGGCAGGTGGAGGAGGTGGAGGAGGAGGTGGAGGAGGTGGTGGGTTGGGGATGCGGAGTCAGCAGAGAGGGAGAGGTGGACTACCTCTACAGATATAACAGGGAGGAGTTCAGCTAAGTGGGAGGGGGATGGAGAGGGAGATCCCGATGGACAGAGGGGAGGGGACTACTGGAGAGGGTAGTGCAGGTGAGGCAGCTATGGATACCGGGGAGGGAGCCACTGGAGATCTGCGAGATCATATGATAGTACATTTGCAGACCTGAATAGAGGATTTGGAGGCAGAGGTGGTAGCTAGAGATGTGCAGCTATTTGCACGAGAGTCAGAGCTAGCGGTGGTGCTGCGAGAGAGGGATAGTGCACTGGAGAGATCAGCGGAGCTGCAGGAGAGAGTGCGGGTTGGAGTAGGAGCACAGGGGCCTACGGGAGAGGTGATGAGGGAGATGCAACGAGCACAGGCAGAGATAGACTACTGGCAGGGTTTATATGAGCAAGTGGTGTCAATTAGTCAGCGAACTCTTAGCTATTCTCAGATGCAGCAGGCTAGATCAGAGCGATCGCAGAGGGTGTAGAGCAGTGGGGGTGTGATGGGTCCTCTACGGAGGGAGAGATCAGGGGATGTAGGAGGGAGTGGTGGTTCGATGAGGCCTCCACGGAGAGATGGATCAGGTGGTGCAGGCACCAGTGGTGGAGCAGGTGGAGGTGTTGGGACAGCATCTGGCCAGAGTGGCATTTGAGAGAGCATTTTTGCATATATGTATTGTATCATTTGTTTATTTTTTGGATTGTATCTTGGATGGCTCTTGGTAGCCGATTTTGTAGACTTCATTGTACTCTGATATATGAGATGATATATATGAGGAGATCCCATATTTTGATGATATGCAGTTGATTTATATGGATGTTTATGCAGGATGATGAGTTATTGCTTAGATGGATATGTGTACATGTATGCATTTGATGAGATGTTTCTTATATGAATGTGTTTTTATGACGATGTATGATGTGGGATACTGTTATATGAATGCAAGTATATATATGTATGATTTGTTTGATTTTTGATGTAATGCTTTATGTATGTAATGCCATGATGATGATGATGTATGCTTATGATGATTTATGAACAGGATTTTGGTGTTTCCTATGCAATGATAATTTATGCGATGATGTTAATGCAATGGTCGAATGAATGATGTTTATGTATGGATATGCATCTAGATGTTTTTAGATGAATGTAATATGGATAAACAAAATGTAAAGTACAAATGTTTATATGATAATACCTAAATGAATGCATATGTAAAATGGATATATATAAAATGGTATGAACCAATGTGTTTTGGAAACAAATGGATTTATGATTCTAAATGCTTAAATATGTTTTTAATTAAAAATGATAATGTGATGGTACTATAACTTATAGTTTTAATAATTGCACCTAAATGCAATTAAAAAAGGACAATGAATGCAATGTGAATGAATTCTAAAATAAGCATAATAAGCTAGTTAATAGTAATGAATGAATGCACTTTTTAACTATAAATGAATGTATGCAATAATAAATGATAAAGGATGATGAAATGATGATGGATAAATGATAATAACTGAATGCATAGTAAATGATTTTTAAAACAATCAAAAGACAATTTAATTCCATGAATGAATCTAATTATTTATGATTGATGCAATGATGCAAATGATTTAATGAAAACTAATGTCAAAAATGAACTATATGCAATATTAAGTAAAAAAAATGACATGAATGGACTTAATGCAAGATGCACCTAAATGCGATGATGATATGACCATGAGGAATGCAAGGTTTTTGAGACTTTGCATGATGCATTGATGATGTATCAGAGTACTCGGTCGTGATTATATCCAAGACCAGCTTTAATGGTCACTTTTGCATATAAAGCCTACATATGAATAAATGAATGGAGGGGTGATATGCAACGGAATGCCAGATATAAATAGATGAGATGAAATGATGATCCATAGTGCTCTATTTTCATCATTGAGCTTTAAAATGTTGGAAGAGAATACAAGCATCTTGACATAATGATTCAAGATGACCTGAGTATTCCTTACATGGATTTTATATAGCAAGGTAATACCAATGACTTGATATAAGGGTCAAGTCAACCAGAGTATTGCTTACGGAACAGACAAGGATTATCTCCATTCATGCATGACTTGGATAGTCCTCCTTGATCTTATGCTGATCATATCCTGAGACAAGTGCATACCGTACTAAGAGATAAGAACCTTTATCTAGTTGGATGAGGCAGGAGGAACCAAAGGAAAAGCATTGTACTTGCAAACAAACAGTATATACATAAAGAATAAAGAATAAGGATCTTTGGTAATGGTTCATGCCCATATGGTCGAGGTATACGCTGTAGTCAGCAAGTTGTAATGATTCATGACTGCATTTGGCATAAGATCACATAGCTTGGTGAACTTCCCACGTAGACACCATTAGTACATGCCCCAGAACTTCATTGAAAATAATGCGCAAACGATACAAAATAATGCTGAAAGATCCCAATACAGATAAACAAATGATTGTACTCACAAATCAACCAAGTATTTGATAGCTTAACATAATTTTCTTGTCAAAGAAAACGTCACTTTTGTCTTTGTTTTGGTAAGGAAGGATGCATCCTTGCTAAAAACAGTTTTGATTCGTTGATGTTGATTGTGTGATTTGATTGATAAGTGGTCATCGTGTGAGTACTTTGTCAATGTTTGTTTTGTATCTATTCGGATGAGTATGTACAAGGTGTTGCCGTGTTTTTGTTTGATTTTCAATGGTTTTTCGATGTTTTTGGATTTTGAATTGTTTTGAATGTTTTTGGATTTTGTGAGACATTTTTGAATGTTTTTGGATTTTGTGAGTCACTTTTGAATGTTTTTTGGATTTTGTAAAATAGTTTTGAATGTTTTTGGATTTTTGTGAGATATTTTTGAATGTTTTTGGATTTTTGTGAGACATTTTTGAATGTTTTTGGATTTTTGTGAGACATTTTTGAATATTTTTTTGCCAATGAATCACTAGTAATATAGAATCCACTTCCATCAACTAGATTGAGAGGTATTGCCCCCAAGTTTAGACATGACTATGAAAAAGTGGGATGCAAGACACATGAAGTACTATCTCTTTATTGCAGATCAAATAACAAGCCATGGTTTGGATGGATGGATGTGTGTATGTATGAATGTGATTGCAATGAATCTGAAAGATACTGGAGCCATTGTCTTTACGGGTGGTGCTTGTTTGCCAAGTTTTCACCATCGCATTTACCCAAGGTGCCACCGGAGTGGTTGTTCACCGTTTGGATGCATGATTTTTCTTTTCTTTTTGAATGTTTTTGTATTTCTTCAGGACATTTTTATGAATGTTTTTGGTATTTTCTGGTATGCAGGGGAGCTTGATGCTCTATACAGCTTAGGTATAAAACCATTTGAGGTGCATGTTGTTGATTGGATCTGTGAGCAGTTCTCCTTCTGATGTAGCCAACTGATATGCCCTGGACCCGAATATAGCAGTGACAACATGTGGGCCTAGCCAGTTTGATTCAAACTTGCCCTGATGTTCTCTTTTTGGTTGGTTGTGAGGGTTCTCTCAGAGAACAAGATCACCTACCTCAAATGTACGAGATCTAACTCGATGATTGTAGCTTCTACTCATGCGCTGCCGATAGGCTTTGAGGTGATTATATGTAGCTTGTCACTTCTCATCGAGTAACTCTAAGTCTTGGAGGTGTGAGACTCTATACGCTTCATCATCTATTAGATTGTGCAAGGAAACCCATAGTGATGGGATCTTGACTTCAATAGGTAAGATAGCTTCTGCACCATAGACCAATGAGTAGGGAGTTGCACCTGTAGGGGTTCGAATGCTAGTTCGATATGCCCATAGTGCTGGATTCAATTGAACATGCCAATCATGACCGACATCATTGACTATCTTCTTTAGGATCCTCAATATTTTTTTATTGGATGCTTCGGCCTGACCATTGCCTTGTGGGTAGTAGGGAGTGGAAAAGCAGTGTTGGATATGAAATTTCTCACAAAGTTCACGGACATCCTGATTTTTGAAAGCAAGACCATTATCTGTGATGATGGACATGGGCACACCATACCGGAAGATGATGTAGTTGAGGATGAATGAGGCGATCTGCTTGTCGGTGACCTAGGTGAGTGGAATAGCTTCGATCCACTTTGTGAAATATTCGGTGGCAATAATAATGAATTTATGGCCGTTGGATGAAGATGGATGGATCTTACCTACAAGGTCAAGGCCCCATTGACAGAAAGGCCATGGTGTTGTGATTGGTTGTAGTTCCTGGGCTAGTGCATGTATTAGGTCGCCATGAACTTGACATTTCTTGCATTTTTTGACAAAGTAGTAGGAATCTTTTTCCATAGATGGCCAATAGTATCCATTGCGTAGGAGTTTCTTGGCTAGTGACGGACCACTCGAGTGAGTTCCGCAAATTCCTTCATGGACTTCTTCCAAAGCCTTTGTTATCTCACCTTGTTCCAGACATCGAAGGAGAGTACCATCAAGACCGTGTCGGTATAGGGTTTTGGCAATAATGGTATATCGAGCAGTTTGGTGAATGAAGGTTTTACGTTGGTTATTCGATTGGTTGGGAGGAAGGGTGTGATTGCAGAGATAGGTGTAGAATTTACCGTACCATGGGGATTCAGAACCGATAAGGCAACATATCATTTCGGATTCGGGGATATCATAAGCGGGAATCCAAAGCTGTTCTACCAAGAACTCGTAGTGTGTTGAATTCTGTGGAAGATCTAATAGAGATGCGATGGTAGCCATAGCATTAGCAGCTCGATTCTGATCTCTTGGTATCTGCTCAAAAGTGATAGTAGTAAATGATGTCTTTAGATTGTCCACCATTTTCTTATATGGCATGAGTTTATCATCCTTGGTTTGATATTCATCTGTTGCTTGTCGAATGACCAATTGGGAGTCGCCATATACTTGCAGTTCTTGTAATTTCCATTGTATGGCTAGCCTGAGTCTTATGATCAAGGCCTCATACTCTACGATGTTGTTGGTGCATGGAAATGTGAGCTTGTAAGACTTCGGGATACTATCACCCTGAGGTGTGATAAACAGAATGCCTACCCCCAAGCCGTGCCTAGTGTACGAACCATCAAAGTATAGTTTCCATGGTTGTGTTGTTGTAATCATGAATATCTCTTCATCAAGAAAATTGGAAATGAGAGGATGATCACCTATGAGAGGTGCATCGGCCAACTGATCTACAATAACTTGACCTTTGATAGCTTTACAATCGACATACTCGATGTCAAATTCACTTAGAATCATCACCCATTTGGCCAAATGACCTGTCAATGCTACTTTGCTGAGTAAATACTTGAGTGGATCAATCTTTGCAATGAGTTGTACTTTATGGGTTAACAGATAGTGCCTTAGTTTAGTGGCTGCTAAGATTATTGCTAAGAAAGCTCGCTCAATAGGTGTGTAATTGAGTTCATAGCCTACTAGTGTGCGAGAGATGTAGTAAACAACACACTCTTTTCCTTCTGCATTATGTTGTGCCAGTAGTACACCCAATGCTATACTTGTTGCCGATATATAGAGTAACAATGGTCTACTTAGATCTAGTGGCATCAGTAATGGTGGATTCATGAGATAGTCTTTAAGCGTCTGAAATGCTTGCTGGCATCGGGCATCCCACTGAAAGCGGATGTTCTTGTGTAGCAGATGTGTGAATGGGTGACATTTATCCGCCAACTATGTAATGAATCTTCAGATGGATTGAAGTTGCCCTTGTAATGTCCTTAGCTAACTGATGTTCTTTGGTGGTGGCATGTCCATGATTGCTTTTACCTTTGCTGGGTCGACCACAATACCTTTGCTTGAGACAATGTATCCTAGAAGCTTCCCGGAGGTTACTCCAAAGACACATTTCTTTGGGTTGAGTCGAACATGGTATTGTTCCATTCTATCAAAGATTTTATCTAAGACATGGAGATGCCCTTCTCTGGTGAGTGATTTTGCTAGTAAGTCATCCACATAATCTTCCATCATAGTATGCATCATGTCATGGAAGATGGTGGTCATTGCTCTTTGATAGGTCGCTCTTGCATTCTTTAGACCAAAAGGCATTACATTCCAGCAATATGTGCCCCTTGGACAGGTGAAGGTTGTCTTATGTTGATCTTCTGGTGTGATCTTTATCTGATTGTATCCTGAAAAGCCATCCACGAGTGAAAGCATGGCATGTCCTACTATCAGATCCACTATGATGTCAATATTTGGCAGGGGGAAGTCATCCTTAGGACAGGCCTTATTCAGATCTCTGAAGTCAGTACAAATGTGGATGCCCCCTTTTGGTTTGCCAACAGGCACAATGTTGGAGATCCATTCTGCATAATCAATTGGTCTAATGAAACCAACATCTAGGAGTTTCTTGAGTTCTGTTTTGACTAGCACTGCAATTTGAGGATGCATCTTACGAAGCTTTTGCTTGACAGGTTTGGCTCCTTCTGCTATGGTTAGGTGATGCATGACTAAATCAGGATCAAGCCCAGACATGTCTGCATATGACCATGCAAAGTTGATCTGGCACTTCTGGAAGAATTCTATAAATTTATGTTGTTCCTCTGGAGTGAGAAGAGATGCCAGATGTATGAGATGAGGATTTTCAAGAGTCCCCACATTGTATTCTTTGGTTTCTTCAATGAGAATCGTTGATCGTTCCTGTTGTGTACTATCAGGGAGAATGTCAAACCCTTCATCCTCAGGCACCTCAGAGAGATTTTCACCATTGGATACGCTCTTTCTTTTTACTTTTGTCGGATCAAACAGTGCCACAGTGTGGTTTTCACTGGAAGATCCATGTTTGATTGTTATATTTTTGCAACTAAAAGGTTTAGCATCCACCTCGAAGTATGCTGCGCTATTAAGTTTAATGGCAAATCCAGCTTTGTGATCCCCGCTTGGTAGGTTATCCCTTAATTCTGAAAAGTCAATGGTGGCCTCATTGTTTTGGAAAAAGTCAAGGCATGGGGAATTTGGTTGGTTCCATTCGATGAGTTCAGGGTGGATAATGGGCATTACTTCATCGATTAGGTTAAGTGCGCTAGATGTATCAGTGAGGGTTAAGATGTTATGGTGAAGGTCATTGATGGTACTCTCCCTATCAGAATCAGGCATAGGATGAGATGTAGGGTCTGTGAAAGATGTTTCCAGTTCAGGAACCCAAGTGGTCTTTATCTGTGCTTCTCCGTAAACAGGGATGTCTTTGCATGGTGGAGGCGGTGATGTGTCTTCCTCATCTGAAGTGTTAAGTTGTACAGAATCAAATTCCCACTCATGTGAGTCAGTCTCTGAGTCACTTTCCAGCATCTGATTACTATACCATACTGGGATGTCTTTTGAGTTAAATACTCCAGGTGTGATTGGTTGATGTACCTTTGTAGTGATTGGTGCTATAGGAAGATTGATGGGGGTAAAAGAATATGGTACCAGGAGTATCGGTAATATTGACTCAGTTGCTTCTGCTGGAACTGCTGGTGCTATAGATGTTGCTGCGGGTTCTGATATAGTTGTTGCTGTTAATGGTGCTACTGATGGGATTACGGGTTCGTTTGGTGGAATGAGTGGCATTAGTGATGGCTGTGTTGGGGTTCTGAGCCTTGGTGGGGCAGTTGGGATGGTGCTTGATGCTGCTTTGATAATGAAAGGTGTCCTTTTTGCAGTAGGCGGACAAAATGGTTTGTTGGGTTTTCCTTTGAATTTTAATTTAGGAAAGATCTCTTTTTCAAAGCCTAGGCCTGTATTACCTTTGGGCTTTAATTCCGACAGTAGAGGTTCATGTTGTCCTTATTTGCAATATCCCAAAGCACTCTGACCATCATACCCCATTTTTTGCATAATGAGGAAACCTTTGCCATACTGATCCGTAGGAAGTTTAACTTGCGGTATATCAATGATGATGGGATCTTTATAGATCCAGTCCGCTAAGTCCTCATCTTGGGTTTCTTCTTCTTGACTCTTTCCAAGGATGAAAGGCATCAAAGCACATGCTGGCATGACTAGTGGTTGTTGGAGTACCTGTTGTGGTTTACCATGTGTTCTAGGAGAAATGGGCATTTGTCCCACACAAAAGAGTTGACTCAAGTTGTATTCCCTAGGACCTTCCTCTGCTATCTTCATTTTAAGCTTTTCTTGCTTTGGTATAGTGGTGTTCGAATTGCCAAGAGAGGCAGGACTTATATATGATGTGGAGGAAATGGCTTCTCTATTATTAGGAATGGTAATCTCTGGTTGATGGCTGATATTATGGCAATACACAAAGGGATTTGCATCGCCCAAGATTGTGATCTCTACCCCGCTATGTGAGAACTTGATACATTGATGATAGGTAGATGGAATGGCTTGCATGGCATGTATCCAGGGTCTCCCTAACAGTAGATTGTATGGCAAAGGAAGGTCTAGAACCTGACAGATGATGTGTTTTACCATGGGGCCTACTCAGATTAGTAGTACCACAGCTCCTTTGGAGGAATGCTCTGCATCGTCATAGGCTTTGATAGTGATCTTCTTACGAGGATCCACTGATTCTATGGCATATCCCAATGCTGTGACCAACTATAGTGTACAAATATTCAGGCCTGCTCCATTATTGATCAAGACTCACTTGATCCTATGTTGGTTAATAAATCCTTCGATGTGGAGTGAGGTGTTATGAGGTTGCTAGAAGGAAGAGTTGTCACTTTTGGAAAAAGTGAGACAAGGTGATGACTTTAGACTTCCAACCATGGATTGAAATTGGTCTGTATTCAGATTTGCAGGGACTGACGCCTCTTGGAGTGCTTGATCCAAGATACTTTTATGAGAGGGCGATAAGCGCAATAGCTCTAAAATGGATATAAGCATAGGCATTTTGTCTAATTGTTCCACAAGATTGTACTGCTTTGAGATGGAGGTGGTGCCTTATGGAGCTGCCTTTATGGTGACCTTGCCACGACGTGTAACAACATTGCAATTTGAGTTGGGATTTTTGAAGGTTATAGTTGCAACTTGTTCACTGGCATCATACAGATGATTTATAGTGTAATTATACGCAGCCTATGTATAATCAGCGGTATTAGTGCCTCGCCTGGAAGTGGAAGGACCCCTTTGATCTTTGAACATCAGATGATCATTATTTGTTGTTTTTGGGTCATGTCCTTCAATTTCAATTTCTCCTCAGTCAATAAGATCCTAAATAAGATCTTTTAATCGGTGACAATTACTTGTCTTGTGTCCTCTTCCTTGGTGGAAATCACAGTGTTCAGTATCTCTCCACCATGCAAGTTTGATCTGAGGTTCATAGTTTGATGTTTTTGGTAGAGTGACCAAATTTTGAGAAATGAGTTGTCACAATACTGTTTCAATGGGTTCTCCTAAGGGAGTGTATGTGCATTTCTATTTTTGCTGACGAGGTCTAGGTTCATCATGAGATGTGATGTGACCTTGATTGGAAGGAACATTTGTGTTATTCTGAGGTAGAGGATTTTGTCCTACAAACCAAACCACAGGTTGTGCATTTTGGATAGTCCAGGCATCCACAACCCCATCGTTGATGATATTCTTGTTTTTATTCCAGAAGCTTGGTTTATCACTATTGAAGTGTGGGCAAGGACCATCCTTTGGTTCATTATAGATTTTGATGAGTCCTTTCTTGATAAGTGACCTTTCACATTTCAAACCCTTGGTGATCATATCATTAAAAGATTCTATGTCTTTGACATCCAGGTGAAATTCCATTTCTTCATTTAAGTTGGAAATGAATATTTCCACTAGTTCTCGTTCAGGTAATTGAAGAGAACGTCTGCTAGACATTTGACGCCATCATTGCAGGAATACTGAGAATAGTTCACCTGGTTTTTGTTTAGTGTTGCACAGATCAGCCATGGTGATGTCGCGTTCAATGTTATGAGAGTAATGAGCGAGGAATTTCTGGATAAGTTCCTTAAATGTTCTAATGCCACCTAATAGTCGGGAAAACCATGATGTGGTTGTTCCTCCCAAGCTTTGGGGAAAAAGACGTATTAGGTATGTGTCTTCATATGCCACTTCGAGACAAGCGGAATAAAATTCTCTGACATGATCGCAGGGATCCCCCTTTCCTCTATATTTTTCAAATTTGGGTGTTTCTAATCCTCGTGGAAAGGGTGTCATATAAATATTTCTATCAAAAGGATAAGGACAGATGTCATTGAGTGAGAATTGGTTAGTTTTGACACCACTATGAAGTTGTTGGGCGAGATTCTTGACTTGTTGCCGCAACATCTCCATTTCAGTTGGAGGACGAGGTGGTGGGTTACCTCGAGGAATGTTATATCTGATGGGATCTCTACCTCTTTCCTCTTCATAGTGACTTTGTCTTTCTGATGCTTGTCTTATTTGGGCAAGATCAAAGTCAGAGGGGAGTTTTTCTCCTTCTTGAGCGAGTTTTAAGAAGTGAGCATCCGCATTGCTCTTGAGTATCTTGTCAAACAGTCTGTTAAAGAGAGGGTTATGCTGAGCCCTTTCTATTGTTGCAGGAGTAGGAGTACTTGGGTTTTCTTCATTCGCATTCCCTCCAAGTGCTTCTTGAAATTCATTGAGATTTTTCTCTTCTTCTTCTATTTCTATTTCTCGTTGCCTTGATTGTGTTCAGGTTTGGGCCATTTTGTTTACAAGCTTTTATTGAAGTTGTGTGAAAATGATGATGAGTTCTTAATGAGAGATTGATGGTTGGTGAATTGTGTTGCATATAGATCTCTAGCACTTTTAAGGTAGATGTAACCGAAATTCCTTCTTTGAATTGCTTGCTTGTTTGATAAGATTTGATGTGATAAGGTGTAGAGAAATCTGAGATGTGTTACAGATTGAACTACTTAGTAATGAGAGGATTCACTCATGAACTAGTTTTAACCTACGTAGATGTGTCTCTTAGGATGAGCTTATCCTAGATGTAGAAACAATCTAAAAAGTGATGTGATGTTTTTGATTTCAAGCAATATCTAAAAGAGAACTTGGGACAAGAACCTTTTAATGTTTTGAGAGCTGGAACGGATTGATGATGAAGTGATGATGGATGAAATGGATGAAAAATGTTTTCAACTTCAATAAAAACTGTGTTACAAATAGGAAAAACTCTACCTCTTCCCTTTCGGGTGTTGGTGGTATTTCTCGAGCTATGTTGTAGGTGATACAGACATTTGGGAAAAAGTTGGGATTAATCTTACCTCCTTGGTTTTTGTGATAACTCAAAGCTCTGTATTGCATAAAAGCTCTGGAGTTCAATGATTTTGAATCAAATTCGTTTGTTTTGCCTTGAAGGTAGAGGCGCATGTGATGCAGAAAGACTCTATGTGAGACAAAGATTTGTCTATTTATATAGAAGAATCTCCTCCTTTTGATCAAAGCTTTTGAGCTCAATGGTCTTCTTTTCAAGTTGATATTTTGATGATGCTTCTTCTTTCACAAGATGTGAAGAATGGTCATAAAATTTGACTCTTTGTTGTTTGCACTTTGTTTTTGATGTGTTTGGTTGTTTTGAGAAATTCTTGGTTGGATGAATACTTTGTTTTGAAAGTGATTTTTGATTTTTCTTTGACAAGAAAACAAAGCAAACACACAAACACAAGAATGTTGCCTCAAAGGCACAAATGAGTATGGGTCTAGATCAACCCAATCCTTGGACTTGTATATGACCCTTCCTTTAGATGTATTTTAAGGTGTATTTCCAAAGCCTGAAGTCGGCTCAATTTGCACTTGGTCTTTAAAACAAACACACTTCAAACACTTTTTATCCCTAAGGTTAAATGGCCAGTTGTGATAAATTTAGCCCACATCTTGATATTTCTTCGACTTTGGTACTACATACCTTATGAATCCCGCCGTGGCAGGTAAGGATGTGATATACTAAGTCTTGCATGAGCATAACAAATAGATGATCCCTATGATGGGGGAGTCACCACTTTAATCAAGCCACAAGTGACTTTTCAAAAAGCTATGTTTCTACTCAAGGAAATATGTATGGTGAGTATCCTAGGAGCAAAACCATCTATGCTCTTGCACTAAATTATATCGCAAATATCCTCAATCAATAGAACGGGTGGGATACTACTTAAAGGTGTTTAGTCATGTTTGATGTTTTTGGACATAAGTTCATTCTACAGTGACTCACTTAAGAGCCTTGTAATTGGTGGTGGGGCCTATTTGTCCTTTCAGCCAGTTACACTATAGGAACAGCTATACCCAAGGCTACAGCTTTCGCTCTCACCTAATTTCTATAGCGGCTCGAAGGATTTACCGCTCGAGGTTGTTCCCAAGAGTATCGATCCCTGACAGGCCTCTCTTAAAAAGATAAAATTTGAGTGTTACTAACACTTTTCTCTTGCACCTAGGACCATGAAAGCCAACAGAGAGGATAGTGTGTGTTAGAAGTGGGACCACTCAACCGACTTTTTACACAAGCATGCTAAACACGAAAAAAACTTGTTGTTTTTAACCCATCATCGCAATGTGGTCTAACTATTTGGATATGTTGCTCCAACAATCATGATGTTCTTTTTAACTTTCAAAAGCAATATGTTTTGTAAACTAGGAAAAATGAAATCCTGGTCAACTTAACAAAAAACACGTTTTGCTTGAAGTAAAATTGTTTTTGAGCTTGAATGAAAAATGGCTTGTTCTTTTTAGATTGCCCAAAACAAAGTGTTGATTGTAAATTTCTTTAAGTTGATGCAAGAAAATAAATTTTGTTTTGTTGATTTTAAGCACCAAAACAAAGTTTGTTTCCTAATTTGCAAAAATAAAGTTGTTTTGTTCAATTTTTAATGCACAAAAAGATGAGTGACCCTAACTAGAAAGAAATGAAATTTTGTTTGTTCATGTTTTAAAGCACTAAAAGAAAATTTGTGATTTTTAATGGTGAATTTTAAACCTGCACAAACAACAAATGGTTAGTAAAATCTATGTCCAAGGGGGGCTTCCACAAGCCTAAAATTTTTCATTTTTTTGGTTACAAGGTGATTTTTACGACATTCTATTACAATAGCGCTAGTTTGTGTTTGAACAAAAGCGCTATTTAACGCAAAAGTGCTGAAAAAGGGTTAATAGCGCCAAAACAACGTCAAAGGCGCCAAAACGGTTCCAAAAGGGCTGAACTTGAGACAATAGCGCTATTATAAGAATAATAGCGCTAAAAGCATAAGTGTCGATAGCGCTAGAACGAGTTCAATAGCGCCAAAGCGCAACCTGTGTGACACTTTCAACATTCAGACATGTTAGTTTTTTTTTAAAAAGTGATATTTTTGTTGTTTCGATTCACGTCAGGTTCACCAAATGATGCCCTGCAAAATGGACAAGGTTAGTCTAAGAGAAACAACACAAAACACATAAGAAAATCGTTAGTGTTATTCAATCAAAAACTAATCTAAACAGGCATATCAAGAGAGATACTAAAATCATGCTAATATATCTAACTAATGAAATAAAGATAATGAGGCATCTCCAAATGCCTCTTAGCATGCTCTTAGTTCCTTCTCCCTTGTTCCTGTCCTCTCCAAGTTCCAAAATAGTGTAGCTCTCAGTAGCTTTTTGCACTATGGATGCTTATGGAGGTTTGAGATTGAAATATTGCTCTAAATGTAAATAAAGAAGCTAATATTAAACTATTGATACTAAAATGATTGATTTTATCCAAAATGACAAGATTTTAGTTTGCTATGCTAAATGCTCTCTAAAATGCCTATAGGTTAAATGCATACAAGTTTTCAGGATCTGGATTATGAAGAAATGGGCTCTATTTATAGGAAAAATGGAGCAATGGATGGTTGAGATTGAGTAATCTCAACAAGGGTCAAGATTGAATGATTTCAAATCCAAGTGAGGGCTTTCAACCCAATCCCAGGATGACAAGTGTCAATGTGAGATAGGTTGAGAGGAGAGGGAATAAGCATTAAATGCTTGATATGACCTTGGGAGTTAAAGTCAAGGTTAGTTGAATGAATAAACTCTTTATTCAAAGAATAAAGCTTTTATCCAATGGATAAACTCTTGTGCAAATGTGAAATGGATGAATATGGTCAAAACAATAAATGTTTGGGGGGACAAGTTTGAAATAACCATAAATGGTTATGTAAGAGCCATAAATGGTCATGTAAGAACCATTAGTGGTCCTTGAAGACTTTGGGAGTTAATTTGTTGAACACACAAAACATTAAATGCTTTTCAAAGACTTTTGAAGTCTTTGAGAAGTGACTCCATTTTGCTTAGGAATGTGACAATAATTAGGGGATGGATTAGGCTAATTAGGAAGGGGTTAGAAGAATCTAGAAGGGGATTTTAGGAATGCAATTGGATTTGGTGGGTGAGGGAAAATAGGATTTTTATTAAAATAAAAATTCATTTATTTCAATAAATGTGTGCAAGTTGCATTTGTAGGAAAATGCAAGTGGGGTGGGGATAATGATTTAAATAAATGTTTTATTTAATTTATTTAAAAGAGGAAAAGGGGATTTTATTAAATAAATAGATTTTATTTATTTAATTGGTTGTGAATTTGATTTAATGAATTAATTAAAATAAATTGAATAATTTATTTAATTAATAGAAGAATGTTTGGGGATAAATTAATTAAATATTAATTTAATTAACTAATGGCTAGTGGATTTTTAATCAAATAAATAGTGTTTATTTATTTAATTAAGCTGGACAAATTTGTGTGACTATAGAAAGTATTGAAGAAAGCTCTCGAATATGGAATTTCCCTCAATCCGAAGAAATGTCATTTTGCAGTTGAAGAGGGGAAGCTCATGGGACATATAGTGTCCAATGAAGGGGTGAAAATTGACCCTGAAAGAGTAGCTGCAATAAATGAAATACCTATCCCTAAGACTATCAAAGTTGTTCAATTAATTTTATCAGAAGATTCATCCTTAATTTTGCAGATATCATAAAACCTATAGTGACGATGTTGAAAAAGGAAGCTAAGATTGGTTGGTATTCAAAGGGATTAGATGCATTTCTAGATATAAAAAGGGAAATATCTGAGCCACCAGTATTGATATCTTCAGATTTAAATAAACTTTTTTTAATTTTTTCATTTGCATCTCATCATATAGTGGCAGCAGTGTTATTACAAAAGAACCAGGACAATTGTGAACAATCTATTGCGTATTTTAGTAAGTCACTGAATTCATCCGAAATTAAATATGACCTAAATGAAAAACAAGCTTATGCCTTGGTAAAAGTAGTAAAACAATTCAGACCATATTTGGTAGGCGCAGAAGTTATAGCATGTGTTCCTAATGCAGTAGTGAAGGACATATTTGTTGGCATATGCACACTCCAATGAGACATTGTATGTGATTGAAGGTTTTGTCATTGATGGAAACCTTGCAATCCTATAGCACCGGCAAAGGCATTATACTAGCATCAGCAGTTCACACTCTGCACTGGCACTCAGGACACTAGCATCGGCACAGAAGAAAGGAGGTATACCGGCACAGAGGCCGACAAGATTTTATTTTGCTATTATTGTAAAAATGTGTAAGCCGTGTAGTACCCCTGCCCTAATCAATTTCTAGTCTCAGTTTTATCTTAGTTAGTTTATCATAATATAATGTTATAGTCAGATGTTTGATTTAATGCATCGCTGTTGATGTGGTTTTCACACTAGTTGTATGCAAGTTGTTTAATGTTCCTATTTCGTGGTATTAATATCAGGCTAATGATTTCATTAAGTTTATATATGTATGCATGTATGACTCTTGGTTGCAGGAGATTTCAGGTACAACGTCGCATGAGTGCGAGGTTCATCTTCACCTAGATGTGCAGGTTTGAGTGTGCCTCTTTAATCCTTAGAGTTAGATTAGGTGGTCGTAAGACCTTAGTTGACCATAGTTGTGCTCAAGTGAGCATCGTCAGTTGTCGTCGGTATCCCCTTTTTGTTGGGTTTGGGAGTCGTTTGTCTGGCTGACTTTCTTGATTTACGTGCTTGGTGTGTATGGTTAAATTGGCTAATTAGTCCTTAGGAATTAATTTGATTATATATGTGTTTGTGCATTAAAGATTAATGGACTAAATTAATCAGGATTTCGTTATGCGATTATTGTTGATTTGAATTGCTCGATTTAAATTGGGAGCAAGTTCAATTAAATAGTTAATTTTAATATTAAATTTGTTATGTTTATGTTGCTGAAAAAGAAAGATTTAAATTTAATTGCAATAGAATTAATTTAATCTTTTGGCATTTTGAAATAGAAAGGTTAAATTTCAGTTGAGTGAGAAAATCAATTTTGAATTGAAAAGCAATTTAATTTGTTGTTATAGTTGGAAAATAGTAATTTTTGGGAATTATTTTTAAATAAAAATTTTAATTCCAAAAAATGAAATTTTGGTCAACTCTTCCTTATAACCTAGACTTTTGGAAAATTTTGGAGGATGGATATTTTTGGAAAATTGTTTTGTTGGAAAAATATTTTTGGGATGAAATTTGGGGGTTTTGGAAGGAGAAGGATTTCTTGAGCTGCAGGTTGGGGCTCTTCATCAGATCATTTCCAAGAATGCATACTGAGGTAGGAATTCTAGTTATCAGTTAGTTATTGTTTAAATTTTAAAAAAAATGGGCATTGGATGTTCTTCATGCCATTTGGTTTTAATTTCTCCATTGATTGCCTCGAGGTTATGAATCATTGTGGAATTAGTTGGTATTGGTTTATTGTTTGCATCCTTGCATGGAAAATGAGCTTCCTTATGACCAAAAGAATTATCCTTTCAATTTTGAAAACCTCTCATATTCTGAAAATTTCTGGGTTGTTTTAAAAAAAAAATTAAAAAAAATGGTTCCATATGAATACCTTCAACTTCATGCTTTAAATCAGAGATATCTATTTGTGGTTGAATTTATGGAAGTTAATAGATCTTATTTGGCAAATATGATGTTGATTTAAGAGAATCTGGGTTTTCTTTGAAATTGCAATTGAAGAATAAAATAAATTTAATTATTTTAGTCTCTGCTGAGACTAGCTGGAACTGTTGATTTTTTTTAACAGTGATTTTTTTTTTTTTTTTAAATTTAAAATAAAAAAATAAAATAATTGCTATTTATTAAGGAGTTGCGTATCCCATTGGGATAGCAGCGCACCCCAAGGGGTACTGCGTGCTTCTCTTTGGGAACAGCAGCGCTCCCTTTGGGAATGTTGCGTGCTCCCTTGGGAAGCAGCGCTTCCCCTTTGGGGCTACGTGAGCTCCCATGGGGACCACGTGGGGTTCACGTGGAAACCCCTGCCCTCCCTTTTAATTTGTATTTTTATTTTTTATTTTTTTTTTGTTAAAAAATAAATAAATTAATAAATAAATTTATTAGTTTAAAAGTTTTTTTTTTAATAAAGTGTTTAATTAATTATTAATTAATATTAATATATATTTATCAATGGAAATAAATGTATATATGTTGATTAATATTTAATTTGATTATTATGCAATGTTAAATATTAATTGTGTATATTTTATTAACCGTAGGGTTATAAATATATATGAATTAATATTTAATCCTTTTGGACCTATAATATTAGGGGAGCATCTTTTGGAAAAGATGAAATATTGTTTATATTGGAAATTTTTTTGAGATAAAACATAATTTATTCAAGAATATATATATTGTTTGAAGATTTTAATGATATAGGCCATCTGGAAATGTTAGAAATGAATATTTAACCCTTGGACATTATGAATTTAAACGATGTGCTTTTGGAAATTTAATTAAGTATCATTTGGGAAAATTGTTTAGTTACTGATATTCTCATTTAGTAAAATGAATGGTTAATTTATATTTTTTCCTCTGTTTGAGAAATAGACAATGGTACTATAGATGTCTAAAAATGACCATATTCCTAAATGAATATTTTATGTTCATTTCTCTATTTAATTAAATCCAATTTAATTAAATTACCCACATTCCTCTATTTAATTAAGTAAATTACTCAATTTATTTAAATTAAATTCACTATACTCATTTAATGAATAAATTATTTTATTCAATTAAATCCCCCCTATCCACTTTTAATTAAATTCAAATTTAATTAAATAGTTATCCTAAATTGAATAAATCTAATTTATTTAATTGCAACCAAATTAAATGAAATTCTTTATTTCAATTAAATCCTATTATCCCTCCATCCACTTGCAAAATCCCAAACCCCTTTCTAATCCCTTCTAGAATCTTCTAATCGCTTCTAATTAACCTAACCCCTCCTCTAAACTTTGTCACATCCCTAAGCAAAGGGAAGTCAGTTCGCAAACCCTCAAAGTCTTTGATAACCATTAAAGGCTTTCAACCTTCAACCACTTAATTCCTCAAAGTCTTTGATAACCATTAAAGGCTTCCAACTTTCAACCACTTAATCTCCCAAAGTCTCCAGTAACCATTAATGGTTAACTCAAACCCTCTTACATGGTTAAAACATTTGTTTTGACTCAACCTTCATCCAACCCAAGGGTCTCATCAGGCCTTTAATGCTTTGACCATGATTATCTCCTAGTCATTTGCACAAAGGTTTATCCTTGGATTAACTCTTAATCCAGTGGGTAATCCTAATTTAAACTTGACCCTTAGCCTCTAGATAACCATGAAGTCTTCTCAGGCATTCAATGTCTCCAACCCCTTCTCTCAACCCAACCCTATGTTGACACTTGTCACCATTTCATTGGTGCCAATTACAAACATGGATCCCTCAACTTTCAAACTCAACCCTTGATTAAACCATTCAATCTTGACCATCCATTTCCCTATTATTGCTATAAATAGAGCTCTCATTCATCCATAACAATCATCCTTCAAATTTGTAGCATCATACTTATGCTCAAATACATTTAAGCTCTCATATCTCATTTTAGCCTCTCTTTAAAATAGAAATTAGTCTAAAATGCATGTTTAGAATACTTTCTTTATCATTTAGCTCAATCATAGACTAAATATATCATGTTAGGATAGTACTCATACTAACCTTGTCATCTTATCATCTAGTTTATTGCATTTTAAAATCATGCATAGCTTATAACGTATCTCATATTAAAATCTATCAAAACATCCCTCGTTCTTGCATTTGCCATCCCTAAACCATTTTGCTCAGTGATCTGAGAGCAAAAACATTGGTTTGAGGGACATTCTGAGATAGAGAACCATGGAACCCACCTTGGGAAGCTGAGTAATACTTTGTTACTCCATAGCTTGCACCAAGAAGTCCTCTATGTGTGTGTGGACTAGTATTTTGAAATATTTTCACATATTGAGTTTTATCAGCCCACTTTTCCCGCATACAGGTACTATTGCAAATTGTGATATTGAATTCACCTTGCAATGATGATTTCCTGCTAGTGTATTTTTGGAAACATAGATCATGTAGAAAACTTGATCGACCTTTATTGGTTTAATCAATATGGGAAAATATTGTCTTTTCCAGTTATTGCCTATGCCAGTTTAATTTCTGTATTCGCTTTTGCTTATGTAATGGCAAGTCGTGCTTGTTTGATAGGTCCCTGTTGTATGGATTTACTTGGGGTACCTTTTTTAGTCCTTGGTTCCGAGTTGACTGTTGTTTTGTGGTAGTGTCGTATTTGGTCATATCCTCTGTGTGGGTGCCGAATGATGATTCGTGGTTGACCATAGTTGGTTAGGTCTCTAGTTAGAGTACCATCAGTAAGTGTACCACTTTTGAGTTGTGTTTGACTAGATGGTTGTGCCCTCCTTTTTGAACTCCATTTGTCTGACCATGTGTAGTCCATGGGTTTTGATTTCGCCCGAGTTTAGTCTAGTGTCGTATGGGGAAGTGGCTTTCGATTGGGGGCCGTGCCCAAAGTGGTTGTTGGGTAACCCTTCAAAAGTGAGTCTAATAAGTGATAACCTAACAGTAGATTAGAATGTAATCTCTAAGTAAGATAAATGTGCCTCACACATGGGACGTGTGCTAACACAGACTCAACATGCTGTGAGAAGGCCTGAAATGGCAAACCATCATCCTTGTCTTCATGAAAGAATGTGTGGGTCCACATGAGGCTTGGATGGGCTGGAGGCTCAGATTAGGTTGCCAGGGTAACCCAATGTATGGTGTCAGGACCTATGAAGACCTGCCATGGTAACCATACCAGGTTGTGTGATGACACTTGTCCCTACGTTCGCTAGTGTGTTGTTGTTTTTGTCCTGTTAGGAGCACGTTTGTGGGTCGTCCTATTCTCTTTGCCCTCATGAGTATCGGTTTCATGTTAGACCTTGGGTGGTGATGACTCAGTTTTGTGGATGCTCCAATGG
The DNA here is from genome assembly GCF_030272615.1 of Cryptomeria japonica. Taxonomy (NCBI): domain Eukaryota; kingdom Viridiplantae; phylum Streptophyta; class Pinopsida; order Cupressales; family Cupressaceae; genus Cryptomeria; species Cryptomeria japonica. The sequence continues at coordinate 548,340,541 of NC_081414.1, read as the reverse complement.
ACCTTTGTATTAGCTTTGATTATGTTCAGCTGGATCCTCTTCTTTTTAGGGATTGTATATGTATTAATTGACCGATGTGGTCGTTTGTATATTGTTTATATTTCTCCTTGATGGCTGAATTGTAATGGTGTAACCTCTTGTATTCTTAACTTTATTAATTATCAGAGGGGTCTTGCAGTTGAGCAGACCCAGAGATGTAGCCCTTTAGGGGTGAACTCCGAGATCATTATGGTGTTATGTGATGTTATTCTCTAATGTTTCCTTTATTCAACTTTATCATGTATGAATAGCTTATGTTAGAATGTATAAGTGGATAAGATGGAATTAACTTTAAATGCTTATATGCAGTCCTTTCTTGAATGCCATTTTGATCAAATGCATAAGTGGTTTAGATGAGATTTATCGTAGATGCATGTATGCAATCGTCTTTTAAAATGCAATAAATTGGAATATGAAAGAATGTAGCTTAGGATAATGGATTATATTCAATCATTATTAAGGAAATTAAGTGTGTATGGAAGATCTCATATGTTTATGATGAAATTCTAGTGTGTTGAATATTAGATGTATGGCTTGTATTTTAATGAAAAGCTTGAATGAAGATTATGAATAGATCTTAATGGATGAATCTTTGCTTGTGATTTATATTTCCATCTTCTAAAAGAAATTATCCTGATTAAGAATTATCTCATTATTAAGATAATCAGCTTATTGGATTAATTGTGTGAGTTAAATGAATTATAAAATTTAAGTAATCTCGTTGGGAAACTCTTTAGGTGTTAGTTGATGTCTTCCGCTATGTAATCTAAATCTTTGATATCTTGTTGTATCTTATTGTGGTGTAACTTTTAAAAAAAAAATTATTGCACTCTATTCTTGTGTTTTGGCTTATCCCTTTGGGGTTTCCTGGCGGGGCATTACAAGCCGACTTGACAAATTGTAAAATGACTCTTATATATAAAAGAGATCATTGTAGACACTTTAGATGAGAAGTAGAAGCAGATAGGAAAATATTAAGCAGACCGATTGTGCGAAATATAGGCCGAGGGGTATATGTAAAGAATAGAGCCGGTACTGAATCAGGCATTGAAGATGCTATTGTAAAGTAGTACAAGATATTGGATTTGTATAATTCTTATTGTAAGTCAGTGAAACTTCCCATTCTATTTTCTCTTTCTTATACTTTAAGTTATATTCCATATATATTGTCAGGATGTTTGAGAGGGGTTTCAGACCTCTAGGAGTTATAATGCAAAATCTAGTTTTTGGAAGACCTCCAAAATTCAGACTTAGACAAATTTCACGGCATTTCAGGATCAGAATTGTAAAATTTGTAACCAAGATCAGAATTTAGGCTTGTGTAAGCCCACACTAACATTTGATCACTGACTGTATGCAGGTTCTAATATTTTTTGTGTAGGGGAAGGAGCAAGTTTAGAGGCTTTAGGTTTCTTTTTTTACTTTCTTTCAACAAAAGTCGGTTAAAAAGAACTCACTCTCCTTTTTGCAAAAGTTAAAATAAACTTCATCATTTCATTTGGATGTATAAAATGAACTTCATGCCTTCCTTTTTGGTGTTTTAAAATAAAACTTCATCTTTTCTTTATTGCAAGGTAAAAAGAACAACAAACTTCATATTTGCTTTCTTGCAAGATTAGAGAAAAACACTTCATTTTAGAAGCTGTAAAAAGAACCAACAATCTTTACTTTGGCAAAAGTTTTAAAAAGAACCTCACCATCCTTTGGTGTTTAAAAGGATTCACTTCATTTTTCAAAGTAAAAGAACCTCATCTTCATTTTGTGCAAGGCAAAGAGGGAAAGTTTTCCCCTATCGACTTTAATTTTGTTGACCAAACATCACGATTTACTTTGTTGACCAGGCTTGTTTTACAAAAGTTTTGAAAATACACACTTTGCTATGAAAGGTTAAAAAGAACATCATGCTTGTTGGAGCAACATCTCCAAATAAAAGTTAGCAAATCATTGTCTTGAAGGCTAAAAAGAACAACTTTATTGCCTTGTCTCGAAAGTGGAAGGTATATGCTCTCCCCATAATTGGGTGACCAAAAAGCCAAACCACTCTTAAGCTTTCTGTACTTCAAGCATTTACATCCTTTAGCAGGTTTGCCTTCCCGAGGGGTTGAAAAACTCTTAAAGCCATTCTTTGGCCGGTGTGAAGGGAATGACCTAAGTGGGAAACAACTTTGATGCCAAGTGTTCCAACCCACTATAATCAAAAGTGGAGGGTGACGAAAGCCCCTTTCAACAGTTACGCGCAGCGATTAGCTTTCCCTCAGTATCCTTGCGATACGTAAAGCCTTTGTTCTAAAGGTTGGAAAGCATCCTGAGGGAGTTTATCACTGACGGCCAAACAAGAAGCCTGATTACGAACCATAGAAATAGAAGCTTTGAACTGAGTTAGTAACCAAACATTTATAACATCATAGTGCAAGGGTGGGGAAGAATCCGCCCCCAAGATTACTCACCATATATCTCCCAAGATAACTACTCAACTGTGAAGCAATTCATTTTGAGTTAATTTCTGGCAAAAGGCAAAAAAACGGGCGCCCTCTAGGGGGTGACACGGCTGTTTGAGCTAACGGAGTATCGAGACTAGTGGGCTATGATGTTATTTATGACCCTTGACTAAAGAGTCTTTCTGAAGTGTATTACTTGTATTAAAACCTGTTAAAACATTGGGGATTTGAACACATACTTGCAGAACATACACTTTTTGTTAAATTAGGCAAAATGGTTGTACTTTTTGTGCTGTGTTTGCATTATTACTTCAGAAAATCATCCATCAAGCTTGAAAAATTTGCAACAAAAATCCAAAATTCACAAAACCAAACCGAAAAAAAAATCAGGGTAGTTTAGCACATAAGAGCAACTTCTTAGTGTGTGGAGTACTTATATTAGTGCATCCAAACCTCAAGTTAGCACGTAGGCTCCAAATAGAAGCGTTTTAACCTAGGTCAAAACAGTGTAAAATCCATTAACACATCAAAGAAACAATCTAGCGCATGGAAGCAACAGCTTAGCGCATGGAGACTAAACATTAGCACATAAAGTCCAATAGTTAGCGCGTCCCAGACCCAGGATAGCGTACAACTTTTACAACTACCAGGAAAACAATTTTAACAGTCCAAAAACTTTAGCGCGTGTCTAGGGGCAGCCTAGTGCGTGTGGTTATTATTTTAGCGCATCAAGGAATTTCAGTAGCGCATGTAGACTCTGTTCTAGCACGGGATCAAAACAGAAAAACAGAGAGCAAAACTGAGAAAAATTTTGAAATTTTCAAACACATTTTTAGAAGCATTTTTCATCAACATCCTTTTTCATCAAACCAGAGTGGCAAAAAAACCATTAAAACTATTTCTCAAGCAAAATTTGTGACAAAACGAATGTTGTAAGAATCCTAAAACGAATCGCACAATAGAGGATGTCTCTCCTATCATAATCCAAAAATCTCATCATCAGTATCAACAGAATCCTTTACCATCTTATGGATTTTTATCTCAAAACACTTGTTTAAAAGCTTCAAATTGTCAAATCAAGTTTCCATATCGGGAGGCTTTTATCCATATCATTTGACATGCTTTGTCGTGAAGGGGCATCTAAAAACCTTCACTTTGATAGAGTAAGATTTGAAATTTTCAAAAACAAGAATCAACTAAATCCAAACCAATCAAAGGAAACCATTGATCACTCATGCATGACTAATCCCCTTTTTCTGAGAAGAAAGAACCTCTATCGTAACATCATGTTGAAGAAACAACAACCTAGTTTTTCCAAATTCATCAAGAGAGACAAGTTTTTATACATCAATCACCAACTCTTCAAATCTCATCAGGTATTCCTTCATCACGTCAAATGTTATATCCAAAACAAATCTAGCGAATTTGACAAAGAACCTTTGAAAACAAGAGCTTACTGTCAAAAGTTTGCTTTTAATCAAACCATAAACCGTGGAAGAAATATCAATCCCGCATTCTTGCCCGATGAGTGCATTACATATAACACATCTCGGCCAGAACTACCAACACCCGAGCAACATATCAACGAGGCTTTTGTCCCCTTCATCACTGAAAGTTTCTACTAAAATGCCTGTTACTCGCTCTCAAAGAGACAAACAAAGCGAGGCACATGCTGAGTCTAGTATGAATCAAAGATTATCAAATCCTTTTGAAGTTCCACCCGTAGAAGAACCTGAAATTACTGAAGCACTTCTTCGGGAATGTCAAGAAAACCCTTCCTTCCAAAAACTTGTAGAAAAACTCATGGAAAATGACAAAGAAAAATATCTATTGATGCTTATAAGCAAAGGCGTTAAACTTCCTGAAGATTTAGACCCAAACATTTTTCAAACCGGATCTCGACAATATGCATATCAAGAAAAACAAAGAGAAGAAGAAACTCACATACCTGAGCAACATATTCCTAAGCAACACATTCCAGAACAACGCATACCAGAAATGCGTATACTTGAGCTAGAAACACCAAAGCAAAATATACCATTTACCACACCTTTTCAGCTAAGAACAAATACGAGGCAAGAACTCTTCCCTTGGCAAGATAATGCGCCTTTGGTTGCTCTTACTCAAAAAATGCAAATATTGCAAAGGCAAAGACAGGATATGCAACAAGGGACAACAGCACGGTACTCTTTAAACTAAATCTGTCCTTACCCATTTGACAGAAGATTGAACATGGTGCCTTTTCCTCCAAACTCAGACGTTCCCAAATTTGATAAATATGATGGGAAAAGTGATCCTTGAGATCATGTTCGAGAATTTTGCACACTAAGCCTTGAATTTGCTCATGATGACACCTATTTGATGAGGTTATTCCCTAGAAGTTTGGGAGGGCAAACCATAGAATGGTTATCCAAAATTTTGCCACCTGTCAGATCATTTGATGAATTGGTTAACAAATTCATAACCCACTATTCCTACAACATCCAACATGCCATAACCATGCTAGATGTTTGCAACACCAAACAAAAGAATAATGAAACATTCATGGTGTTCCTTCAATGCTGGCAATGCATGGTATCGCGATATTCCCGAAAAGGAGAAAATGGAAATCTTCATCGATAACTTGAATGGCGAAATGAGTTACAGACTAAAACTTCAATGCATACCATCTTTCGCTAAATTGATTGAAAATGGCATTCAAGTAGAAGAAGCATGTGTCAAAAAGGGAACACTCAAATTCTACAAGGAAGGAACAAACTCATCAAACTACAATAACCAGAACAACACCAACCTTGACAAATCTCAATTTTGGACTCGAAAGAAAAATGAAGGCAACAATGAATCATATGATCCCAAATCTAAGCAACCAGTGCTTGCATTATCCGGAAATCCTCAAAATACAAAAAATCCTAAAAATGCTACTCCCAGTGCTAACACATATGCACCAAACAATGATCACGGACAACTCAACACAAACAACACCAACAATACTCAAAGCAAAAACATGAATCCAGGACCTAACAACAATTCACACAACAACACGAACAATTTCCAAAAGCGTATCTTCACACCACTAGGACAATCATTAGAATCCGCATTCAGAGAACTTTTGGCAAACAAGATTCTTTCTTTGCCTCCAATCAGCAACTATGAGCCCCCAATCAAACCACCTTGGTGGAATGATTCACACTATTGTGATTTCCATCGCAACAAGGGTCATAGAACAAACGAGTTTATGAGATTGAAACACATAGTACAGGACATGATTGATCGAGGTGACTTAGTGGTGGATGGTCTTAAAACAAATGGTGATCACGGAGCCTTCAAAAATCCTCTCCCAAATTACAACAAAGATGGAGAATCCACTTCAGATGATACACGTGGAGCTCGTATTAATCACATCTACATCAACACAATCAGCCACATATCAGCTGAAGATCATCAAGTCAATGTCATCACCATTCGAGATCGGCATGATCATGAATCTGTCAATGTAACAACCCGAACTCAAAAATATGTCTTGAAGGGACATACTGCACCTACAACTACCACACCAAAAATCCAATATGATTTGGTTAGCCAACTACGCAAGACTCCAGCTCAGATATCTATCCTGGAACTATTGAAACTATCACCAAAGCACAAAGACATATTGGAGCAAGTGCTATTGGAAACAAATGTAGCTCAAAATCTGGATATAGACAGATTTCAAGCCATGGTCGCCCATATAATAGGACCTCATAACCTTACCTTCTCAGAGCATGACAATACTTCCTTAAGTCATCCACATAATACTCCTCTCCACATTGAAGTCATTGTTTGCAAACACCGAGTAAAAAGAGTCTTAATAGATGGAGGAGCCGGACTTAATATATGTACTTTAAAGCTTATCCGTGCATTAGGCTTCTCAGAAGAATCTATTGATCCCTACAAGAAGATTACCATAAAAGCATATGATGATGAGGAAAGATCCTCTAAAGGAACAGTGATATTACCTATTCAAGTAGGACCAGTACAAATGGATACTATATGTCAGGTCTTAGATATTGATCTAACCTACAATATCTTGTTAGGACGACCCTGGATACATGAAATGCAAGCTGTACCTTCCACATATCACCAGTGTGTCAAGTTTCCTTATGATGGACAAGAAATCTCCATATCAGCTGATCATAATCCATTCCAACATTGCAATGCAATGGGGGCAGCCCAAGACAGTTTGGCTCCTCATAATAGAGAAAAGTAGCAATCTTCAACATCAGATCCACAAACAGTAAAATCAAACTCCTTATGGGAACACTTTAAGAAAAAGATGCAAATCAAAGACCAGGGCATGGGAGAATACTCTTTGGAGCCTTTCTGTTTGGCCAAATTACCAACATCACCTAGATCGCATGGTTTGCCTACTACATCAACACATCTGGCCACCCAACCCATCACTAAATTTGATGGTACCTTCATCCAATTGGGTACTCTAGCACATGAAATAGAAGACAAGGATGTTCTTAGCTGGTTATACAAAGATGAGGAAGAAGATCGTAGAGAAGCCACTCTGGACATTGTTCTACCAACACACCTGTATGGAAAAGGCTACTTAATCATGAAGCAAATGGGATATGGCGGTAAAGGACCTATTGGGAAATGCAAAGGAGTCACTGAACCTATAGATCTTCCTTCACATCCTAGTAGAAACAAAGCAGGATTGGGTTCTAAACTCACATTCCTATTGAAATAGCCACCACACATAACTACAAAACCTCAATGGAAGGTGAAGAAGAAGTACAAAGAAGAATCCTGGCAGGAAGCACTCTTTGAATCAGCAAAAACAATCCACAAGGCACGGGAACGTCAAGATCAGAAGTTGCATCAGGGAAAGCTTCTAAGTCATAAGAAGGCCCTATCTGCAGCGGTAGCTCATATTCAAACACCAATGTCTCAAAAACAAATCATGTCATCTCCAGATACCATTATTCCTCCCCGAGGAAGTATAGTTTATGAACAAATCCAGCAAGTAGAAAACGGATCTAATACAGAATCAACAAAAACCATCAAAATGGTATCCATTATCAAAGATTTGTTTTCACCATACAACATACCTGTTTGCAGCACAGATAGAATCTGGGATGAAGCCTATGAGACAGATTCCAATGAATATGAATGGGGTACCTGCTCCAATGCTACTACAAATGTCCTGGATGATACTGATTCTATATCCCTTTCTCAAGAAGAACATAACGCAGAAGATAGACCTCTTGAATTTGGACCACAAAATATCTATGATGCCATGGAAAGTGAACAGGAACATTATGAACAAGTCTATGTGGAAGATAATACCATCGAGGACCTCGATGAAATCCTGAACTTCTTTAAAACCAAGAACAATCACGATGCAAACTCTGTCCTAACACTTACAGTAGTAGAGCTTGATCCACCCAACGATTCCTTACTACTTGTCTTTCCTGACCTCATCGACTGGGATGAACCCAAAATCCATGATATACCAATTTTCCTAGATGATGAATCCATTATCCATTACCTATGTCTCTACCAGTGAACAAAATAACGATGTCTGTCAATCAGGGAGTGCCAAGTCTCTCAGTCGCAAAAATGAACTAAATAAAGGATTTGATGCTGAAAACCAGTCAATGGCAGCTCTAGATCACAAAAAAGTAAAAATAAAGGACACAGCTGAGGGTGAAAACCTTTTTAAGGCACCTAACAATGGGAGACTTGACACTCTTCCTGAACACTTTCATGAGCGATCACCAATTTTGATTGAGCCCACTCTATCAATCAACATTGGTACCACAGAAGTAGCCAGAAACATACACCTTGCAGAATCTCTGACAGAGGAAGAAAGATCGGCATTCATCATCTTCTTTAAAGGACAGAAAATCAACTTTGTTTGGTCATATGCTAATATGCCTGGAGTAGATCCACACTTAATTATGCATCACTTGTCCATTTCTACAGGAGTTAAGCCAGTCAAGCAAAAGCTACAAAAGATGAATCCACAGGTGGCACTCATGGTCAAAACTGAACTGAAGAAACTATTAGACATCGGATTCATCCAACCCATTGACTATGCAGAATGGATTTCCAACATTGTTCCAGTATCAAAACCAAATAGTAGTATCAGAATCTACACTGACTTCAGAGACGTCAACAAAGCTTGTCCAAAAGACGACTTTCCTCTACCAAGTATCTACATAATTGTAGATCTCACAGCAGGCCATGCAATGCTCTCACTAATGGATGGTTTCTCAGGCTATAATCAAATCAAAATAGCTCCTGAAGATCAAGATAAAATAGCATTCACCTGTCCTTGGGGAACGTATTGCTGGAATGTTATGCCTTTTGGCTTAAAGAATGCAGGGGCCACTTATCAAAGAGTAATGACCACAATATTCCATGACATGATGCACACATTTATGGAAAACTATGTGGATGATTTATTAGCTAAATCCTTCACTAGAGCTGAACATCTTGGCATCCTAACAAAGATTTTTGATCAATTGGAGAAATTCCAAGTCAGGCTCAACCCTAAGAAGTGTGTCTTTGGGGTTACATCAGGGAATTTACTAGGCTACATTGTCTCAGCTAAAGGTATTGAAGTAGATCTAGCAAAGGTACAAGCCATTATGGACATGCCACCACCAAAGAATATCAGTCAACTCAGATCTCTACAAGGATGACTTCAATCAATCAGACGATTCATCGCTTAGCTAGCAGATAAAAGTCTCCCATTTAACCATTTACTACACAAAAATGTACCATTCAAATGGGAGGCCAAGTGTGCAGAATCTTTTTACCAAATCAAACAATACCTGATGAATCCACCAGTTCTGGTCCCACCAATCGCAGGAAAGCCTCTTATCTTATATATCTCAACAACAGATATATCACTGGGGGCACTATTGGCAGAAGAAGATCAACAAGGAAAGGAACACGCCATATATTACATCAGTCGGACATTGAATGGTTATGAACTCAACTATACATTCATTGAAAAGGCTTGCCTAACAGTGGTCTTTGCATCTCAGAAGTTCTGACATTATATGCTAGCACACACCATCAAGCTAGTCGCAAAAATTGATCCTCTCAAATATCTACTCAGCAAGGCCGCTCTTACAGGCCGATTGACTAAATGGGTCGTGATTCTCAGTGAATTGGACATCCAATACATAGAAAGATGAGCCATCAAGGGACAAGCAATTGTAGATCAGTTGGCTGAAGCACCACTACTAGGCAAACACACCATGGAGATCGAATTTCTGGATAGGGACGTTCTTGCTCTTTCTACCAAACAATGGACCCTATACTTTGATGAATCCTATACACAACACGGTTCCGATGCTGGCATTTTGTTCATCACTCCTGAAGGACATACTATACCAAGATCATATAGGCTTATGTTTCCATGCATAAATAATGTGGCTAAATATGAAGCACTGGTCATAGGCATCAAAATGGCCGTAGAATGGAAAATCATAGAATTAAAAGTCTATGGAGACACACAACTAGTCGTCCATCAAATCAACAACGACTATCAGACAAAGTATGACAAGCTACTACCCTACAAACGAGTGGTGGATGACTTCAAACAGTATTTTGTGCACATCACCTTCGAGCAAATACCAAGGTTGAACAACAAAGCAGCCGATGCAATGGCTACTATCGCTTCACTACTACAAATTCCAGAGCAACAGAGTCGTTACAAGTTCCTGGTAGAGCAACTGTTCTCCCCCACCTATGACCACTCTGAATCCCAGGTTATTTATGCCTTGACTGG